>NC_052165.1:92074083-92139236 GCF_902713615.1 Scyliorhinus canicula | reverse complement strand
TCTCTTACAAACTCTCTTTCTCTCACACTCTCACACACACTCTCTCACACTCTCTCTCTCACACACACTCTTTCACACTCTGTCTCCCTCTCTCTCACACCCACACTCTCTTCTCACACTTTCTCTCCCTCTCACACACACTTATGCACACGGAGAGAGAGAGAGAGAGACCGGGAGGAAGATAAAGAGAGAGACAGAATGAGAGACAGAGTAAGATTCAGAATGATAGATCAGAGTGAGATAGAGAGTGATAGAGAGAAAGAGAGACAAACAAAGAAAGAGTGAGAGAGACTGAGAGCGAGAGAGAAAGATGCAGCGTGAGAGAGATCAGAGTGAGAGAGACAGAGTGAAGCAGAGAAAGACAGACAGAGAGAAATTAAATGAAAATCGCTTATTGTCACAAGTAGGCTTCAAATGAAGTTACTGTGAAAAGACACAGAGACCAGAATGAGAGGCACAGAAAGAGACAGAGACAGACAGAGACTGTGAGAGAGACAGACAGAGCGAAAGAGAGATTGTGAGAGATAGATACTGAGAGAAAGAAAGAAAGAGACAGAGCCAGACAGAGAAAGAGACTGAAAGAGAGAGACAGACAGAGAGAGAGAGAGAAATTGACAGAGAGAGAAAAGAGAGTGAGAGAGACAGCGATGTAGAGACAGAGAGAGGGAGAGCGATGTAGAGACAGAGAGACAGCAGGGTAGGGACAGAGAGAGAGAGCGATGTAGAGACAGAGAGAGAGAGACAGCGATGTAGACAGTGAGAGAGCGATGTAGACACAGAGAGCGATGTGGAGACAGAGAGAGAGAGAGCGGGGTAGGGACTAGAGAAAGAGCTCCTGCTGTTACCTTGTTTTCTCTCCAAGTCTCCAATGGTTGATGTCATCCAGGTTTATCGGATGGGATGTGCAAATATATGAAGCAGATGATGATGTGGCTCTGCCCAAGGCAGTCGTGTGTTAGACTCTCGGGGAGAATTTGGGTGAGGTCAGAG
The DNA here is from genome assembly GCF_902713615.1 of Scyliorhinus canicula. Taxonomy (NCBI): domain Eukaryota; kingdom Metazoa; phylum Chordata; class Chondrichthyes; order Carcharhiniformes; family Scyliorhinidae; genus Scyliorhinus; species Scyliorhinus canicula. The sequence continues at coordinate 92,138,246 of NC_052165.1, read as the reverse complement.
CTCCAGGCCTAATCTGTAACCTGTTCTGATGTAGTTCTAATAAACAAGTGTTCAACAGATCCCCCAATATGTCTGCAGTCTGCCCCACCCCGAGACCCCAAGATAAAAGGACCCAATTATATACCGTGGTGGCAGCGTTGTCGACGCCGAGGTAAGAGAGACATCGGTGCTTTATCGAAGGAATCACTGTGAAGAAACACGTGAAAGCAGCTCGAGAAATCTGGGCGGTTGAAGGAGGTGCACTGGAGAGAGAGGAATGATGGGGGAACTTCATGGTCAGGCCGTGCCCTTGCCCCAGCCGCCTGACTGTCTCGAGGGGCAGCAGGGAGGTCTGCAGTGGGAGTTATGGTAACGCCATTATCTCCAGTACACAGCAGCGTCAGATCCTCACGTTAAAGAGGCAAAGCTCCAAGTAACTACCTTCCTTTATTCAGTCAGTCCAGCAGCAGACGTCCCTCAGCTCTGTCTACTCAATATAATGAGGAAAGAACTCTTTATTTCCATTGTGACCTGGCCTGGGGCTCTTTATAACTGGAAGATGTTGCCCATTTTCAGACTTGACAGACAAACCTGGAATAATATCTCAGTGGAAGGTGGAACGTCTTGTTCAGGATATTTGCATTGTGCATGGGAAGGTTGTTTGTGGTGCTCCTGAGGTTCGGGTCGTTCCGATGTGGCTGTGGGATATCACGTGAAGCCAGGTTCAAAGAAGCCGAGATGGCTGCAGAACATGAATACTGTTTCCTAATTGGCTGATAATGAGGCCTTGGGGGTGGAGCCGACATTTACAGATTTGCCTCCAGTCAGCCCTATTTTGGGCTTTCCAGCCAATCCCTCCTTGCCTGAGTCCTGCTTCGAACCTGAGAATGAACTGGATGCCCACATAAACGTGCACAGGCTGCTCGACGTGGGACACACACACACACACACACACTTACATCCTCCTTCTCCTCCTCCCTGCCCAGAAACCCAACTCGCACCCACAGAGGACGGGAGGCAAATACAGGCTGAAACACCAACTACTACTGAACCCCACTTTCACAAGGATAACACTGAGAGCAGATCAGAATCTGCACCATCAAAGACAAACACAAGATCGGTCAGCGTTAACCCAAACTTCGGTTTCGTCCCTCTGCCTGGAAACCAGATTTCAGATCCCGGTCTGTCTCGCTCTACCTCTGCTCCAGGAATGAAAAGATAAAAAAAGGTTTTAATCTTTTCGCTCCGCTGGTTGACACTTTTTCGTGATCCGCTGTATTAATCTGTATTTTTTTAAATTATCAATTTATTGCTTCAACGTTGATTTCATTTTTTGGTCAACGAGTGGTTCCTTGTCATCAAACCTGACCATTATTGTGTTGAACTTGATATTTAAGGTTGCTGCAAACCAGATTTGAGTTGACGGCTGGTTGGGGTTTCCCGCTGAAGGGGAACGAGACGCTGGCAGGATGTCCGACTGCTTCACGGCAGGCGGGAGGAAAGCGTCAATTTAGCCCCAATTGCGACGGGAAGTGTGGGAAATACTCAGCACGTCTGTCCGCCTCTGTGGGGGGAGAAACCGCGCTCAGTGACGCCTGTCTCTCACCCCCTTCCCCAGACCCCCCCCCCACCCCCCCGCCCCCGCCAGACCAAACACAGATCATAGACCAGAAATGTTGACTCTCTGTCTCCCTCTCCACAGATGCTGCCTGGCCCGCTGGGATTTCCGGGGAGCTGCCGTGGATATTTCAGACTTCCAGCGTCTGGAGTAATTCCCTCGTACATGCTCCGTCCATGTCGATCTCAGAGTGGTTCTCGTTATAAATCAAGACGGCAAAATAACTATCACTCAAAGGAAAAAGTCAACTTTTCCAGTTGACTTTTGATGCTGAACTTTCACTGGAAGGTTTTGCCATTTTTAAAGTTGGGATGAAATGGAGTGATACCCCGATAGAATATGTCACAGCTAATTCAAGACATTCTCATCTGTCAATAGGATTGTTGTTTGCGGTGCTTGAGAGCTTCAGCCATTTTGGAAACTGCCATCTGGATGTTGCACAGCTCCAGCTACAAAGGAACAGGGATTTATTACTAATAACATGAATAACCGAGTTGGCTGTGATAGCCTGATCAAACCGTTGCTGGAACGATAATCTTACGGATATCTCAGGGTTTGATGGGCTTTTGAAAATAGAGCACGAAAGTCAGGAGGTTTTGTCAAAACTGCCAAAAAGGGGTGAGGCCCCAGTGACATTTATTTCCGCTTGGGAAATTTGAAGGATGTGAGGGGGCCTGGGTGAGGGAGCTTGGGAGGGCAAAGTAGGTGCCTGGGAGCAGCAGAAGCACAGAGGCAATTAATGTCTCCCCCAGGACCCTCAGAGCCCTCCACTATCCCCAGGAGATATCTGCACACTGACTGGTGTCTCTCAGTCCCCCCTCTCTTAGGGAGATATCTGTACACTGACTGGTGTCTCTCAGTACCCCCCCTCTCTCTCAGGGAGATATCTGTACACTGACTGGTGTCTCTCAGTACCCCCCCTCTCTCTCAGGGAGATATCTGTACACTGACTGGTGTCCCTCAGTCCCCTCTCTCTCTCAGGGAGATATCTGTACACTGACTGGTGTCTCTCAGTCCCCTCTCTCTCTCAGGGAGATATCTCTACACTGACTGGTGTCTCTCAGTCCCCTCTCTCTCAGGGAGATATCTGTACACTGACTGGTGTCTCTCAGTCCCCTCTCTCTCAGGGAGATATCTGTACACTGACTGATGTGTCTCGGTCCCCTCTCTCTCAGGGAGATATCTGTACGCTGACTGGTGTCTCTCAGTCCCCTCTCTCTCAGGGAGATATCTGTACACTGACTGGTGTCTCTCAGTCCCCCCTCTCTCTCAGGGAGATATCTGTACACTGACTGGTGTCTCTCAGTCCCCTCTCTCTCTCAGGGAGATATCTGTACACTGACTGGTGTCTCTCAGTCCCCTCTCTCTCAGGGAGATATCTGTACACTGACTGGTGTCTCTCAGTCCCTTCTCTCTCTCAGGGAGATATCTGTACACTGACTGGTGTCTCTCAGTCCCCTCTCTCTCAGGGAGATATCTGTACACTGACTGATGTGTCTCGGTCCCCTCACTCTCTCAGGGAGATATCTGTACACTGACTGGTGTCTCTCAGTCCCCTCACTCTGGGAGATATCTGTACACTGACTGGTGTCTCTCAGTCCCCTCTCTCAGGGGGATATCTGTACACTGACTGGTGTCTCTCAGTCCCCTCTCTCTCTCAGGGAGATATCTGTACACTGACTGGTGTCTCTCAGTCCCCTCTCTGTCAGGGAGATATCTGTACACTGACAGGTGTCTCTCAGTCCCCTCTCTCTGAGGGAAGTATCTGTACACTGACTGGTGTCTCTCGGTCCTCTCTCTCTCAGGGAGATATGTGTACACTGACGTGTCTCTCAGTCCCCTCTCAGGGAGATATCTGTACACTGAGTGGTGTCTCTCAGTCCCCACTCTCTCTCAGGGAGATATCTGTACACTGAGTGGTGTCTCTCAGTCCCCACTCTCTCTCAGGGAGATATCTGTACACTGACTGCTGTCTCGCAGTCCCCTCACTCTCTCAGGGAGATATCTGTACACTGACTGGTGTCTCTCGGTCCCCTCTCACTCAGGGAGATATCTGTACACTGACGTGTCTCTCAGTCCCCTCTCTCTCAGGGCGATATCTCTACACTGACAGGTGTCTCTCTGTCCCCTCTCTCTCAGAGAGATATCTGTACACTTACTGGTGTCTCTCAGTCCCCTCTCTCTGAGGGAGATATCTGTACACTGACTGGTGTCTCTCAGTCCCCTCTCTCTGAGGGAGATATCTGTACACTGACTGGTGTCTCTCAGTCCCCTCTCTCTCAGGGAGATATCTGTACACTGACTGGTGTCTCTCAGTCCCCTCTCTCTCAGGGAGATATCTGTACAATGACTGGTGTCTCTCAGTCCCCTCTCTCTCAGGGAGATATCTGTACACTGGCTGGTGTCTCTCAGTCCCCTCTCTCAGGGAGATGTCTGTACACTGACTGGTGTCTCGCAGTCCCCTCTCTCTCTGGGAGATATCTGTACACTGACTGGTGTCTCTCAGTCCCCTCTCTCAGGGAGATGTCTGTACACTGACTGGTGTCTCGCAGTCCCCTCCCTCTCTCAGGGTGATATCTGTACACTGACTTGTGTCTCTCAGTCCTCTCTCTCTCAGGGAGATAGCTATACACTGACTGGTGTCTCTCAGTCCCCTCTCTCAGGGAGATATCTGTACACTGACTAGAGTCTCTCGGTCCCCTCTCTCTCAGGGAGATATCTGTACACTGACTGGTGTCTCTCAGTCCCCTCTCTTTCTCAGGGAGATATCTGTACACTGACAGGTGTCTCTCAGTCCCCTCTCTGTCAGGGAGATATCTGTACGCTGACTGGTGTCTCTCAGTCCCCTCTCTCTCTCAGGGAGATATCTGTACGCTGACTGGTGTCTCTCAGTCCCCTCTCTCTCAGGGAGATATCTGTACACTGACTTGTGTCTCTCAGTACCCTCTCTCTCTCAGGGAGATATCTGTACACTGACTGGTGTCTCTCAGTCCCCTTTCTCTCAGGGTCATATCTGCACACTGACTGGTGTCTCACAGTCCCCTCTCTCTCAGGGAGATATATGTACACTGACTGGTGTCTCTCAGTCCCCTCTCTCAGGGAGATATCTGTACACTGACTGGTGTCTCTCAGTCCCCTCTCTATCTCAGGGAGATATCTGTACACTGACTTGTGTCTCTCAGTCCCCTCTCTCTCAGGGAGATATCTCTACACTGGTGTCTCTCAGTCCCCTCTCTCTCTCAGGAAGATAGCTATGCACTGACTGGTGTCTCTCAGACCCCTCTCTCTCAGGGAGATATCAGTACAATGACTGGTGTCTCTCAGTCTCCCCTCTCTCTCAGAGAGATATCTGTACACTGACTGGTGTCTCTCAGTCCCCTCTCTCTCTCAGAGAGATATCTGTACACTGACTGGTGTCTCTCAGTCCCCTCTCTCTCAGGGAGATATCTGTACACTGACTGGTGTCTCTCAGTCCCTTTCTCTGAGGGAGATATCTGTACACTGACTGGTGTCTCTCAGTCCTCTCCCTCTCTCTCAGGGAGATATCTGAACACTGACCGGTGTCTCTCAGTCCCCACTCTCTCTCTCAGGGAGATATCTGTACACTGACTGGTGTCTCCCAGTCCCCTCTCTCTCAGGGAGATATCTGTACACTGACTGGTGTCTCTCAGTCCCTTTTCTCTCCCTCAGGGAGATATCTGTACACTGACTGGTGTCTCTCAGTCCCCTCTCTCTCAGGGAGATATCTGTACACTGACTGGTGTCTCTCAGTCCCCTCTCTCTCAGGGAGATATCTGTACACTGACTGATGTGTCTCGGTCCCCTCACTCTCTCAGGGAGATATCTGTACACTGACTGGTGTCTCTCAGTCCCCTCTCTCTCAGGGAGATATCTGTACACTGACTGGTGTCTCTCAGTCCCCTCTCTCTCTCAGGGAGATATCTGTACACAGACTGGTGTCTCTCGGTCCCCTCTCTCAGGGAGATATACGTACACTGACTGGTGTCTCTCAGTCGCCTCTCTCTGAGGGAGATATCTGTACACTGACAGGTGTCTCTCAGTCCCCTCTCTCTGAGGGAGATATCTGTACACTGACTGGTGTCTCTCAGTCCCCTCTCTCAGGGAGATATCTGTACACTGACTGGTGTCTCGCAGTCCCCTCTCTCTCTCAGGGAGATAGCTATACACTGACTGGTGTCTCTCAGTCCCCTCTCTCTCAGGGAGATATCTGTACACTGACTGGTGTCTCTCGGTCCACTCTCTTTCTCAGGGAGATATCTGTACACTGACTGGTGTCTCTCAGTCCCCTCTCTGTCAGGGAGATATCTGTACACTGACAGGTGTCTCTCAGTCCCCTCTCTCTCAGGGAGATATCTGTACACTGACTGGTGTCTCTCGGTCCACTCTCTTTCTCAGGGAGATATCTGTAACACTGACTGGTGTCTCTCAGTCCCCTCTCTGTCAGGGAGATATCTGTACGCTGACTGGTGTCTCTCAGTCCCCTCTCTCTCTCAGGGAGATATCTGTACGCTGACTGGTGTCTCTCAGTCCCCTGTCTCTCAGGGAGATATCTGTACACAAACTGGCGTCTCTCAGTCCCCTTTCTCTCTCTCAGGGAGGTATCTGTACACTGACTGGTGTTTCTCAGTCCCCTCTCTCTGAGGGAGTTATCTGTACACTGACTGGTGTCTCGCAGTCCCCTCACTCTCTCAGGGAGATATCTGTACACTGACAGGTGTCTCTAATTCCCCTATCTCTCTCAGGGAGATATCTCTAAACTCAGTGGTGTCTCTCAGTCCCCTCTCTCTCAGGGAGATATCTGTACACTGACTTGTGTCTCTCAGTCCCCTCACTCTGGGAGATATCTGTACACTGAGTGGTGTCTCTCAGTCCCCACTCTCTCTCAGGGAAATATCTGTACACTGACTGCTGTCTCGCAGTCCCCTCACTCTCTCAGGGAGATATCTGTACACTGACTGGTGTCTCTCTGTCCCCTCTCTCTCAGAGAGATATCTGTACACTTACTGGTGTCTCTCAGTCCCCACTCTCTGAGGGAGATATCTGTACACTGAATGGTGTCTCTCAGTCCCCTCTCTCTGAGGGAGATATCTATACACTGACTGGTGTCTCTCAGTCCCCTCTCACTCAGGGAGATATCTGTACACTGACTGGTGTCTCTCAGTCCCCTCTCTCTGAGGGAGATATCTGTACACTGACTGGTGTCTCTCAGTCCCCTCTCTCAGGGAGATGTCTGTACACTGACTGGTGTCTCGCAGTCCCCTCTCTCTCTGGGAGATATCTGTACACTGACTGGTGTCTCTCAGTCCCCTCTATCAGGGAGATGTCTGTACACTGACTGGTGTCTCGCAGTCCCCTCCCTCTCTCAGGGAGATATCTGTACACTGACTTGTGTCTCTCAGTCCTCTCTCTCTCAGGGAGATATCTGTACACTGACTGGTGTCTCTCAGTCCCCTCTCTCATGGAGATATCTGTACACTGACTGGAGTCTCTCGGTCCCCTCTCTCTCAGGGAGATATCTGTACACTGACTGGTGTCTCTCAGTCCCCTCTCTTTCTCAGGGAGATATCTGTACACTGACAGGTGTCTCTCAGTCCCCTCTCTGTCAGGGAGATATCTGTACGCTGACTGGTGTCTCTCAGTCCCTCTCTCTCTCAGGGAGATATCTGTACGCTGACTGGTGTCTCTCAGTCCCCTTTCTCTCAGGGTCATATCTGTACAATGACTGGTGTCTCTCAGTCCCCTCTCGCTCAGGGAGATATCTGTACACTGACTGGTGTCTCTCAGTCCCCTCTCTATCTCAGGGAGATATCTGTACACTGACTGGTGTCTCTCAGTCCCCCTCTCTCTCAGGGAGATATCTGTACACTGACTGGTGTCTCTCTGTCCCCTCTCTCTCTCAGAGAGATATCTGTACACTGACTGGTGTCTCTCAGTCCCTCTCCCTCAGGGAGATATCTGTACACTGACTGGTGTCTCTCTGTCCCCTCTCTCTCTCAGAGAGATATCTGTACACTGACTGGTGTCTCACAGTCCCTCTCTCTGAGGGAGATATCTGTACACTGACTGGTGTCTCTCAGTCCCCCTCTCTCTCAGGGAGATATCTGTACACTGACTGGTGTCTCTCAGTCCCCTCTCTCTCAGGGAGACATCTGTATACTGACTGGTGTCTCTCAGTCCCCACTCTTTCTCTCAGGGAGATATACGTACACTGACTGGTGTCTCCCAGTCCCCTCTCTCTCAGGGAGATATCTGTACACTGACTGGTGTCTCTCAGTCCCTTTTCTCTCCCTCAGGGAGATATCTGTACACTGACTGGTGTCTCTCAGTCCCCTCTCTCTCAGGGAGATATCTGTACACTGACTGGTGTCTCTCAGTCCTCTCGCTCTCTCAGGGAGACATCTGTATACTGACTGGTGTCTCTCAGTCCCCTCTCTCTCAGGGAGATATCTGTACACTGACTGGTGTCTCTCAGTCCTCTCTCTCAGGGAGATAGCTATACTCTGACTGGTGTCTCCCAGTCCCTTCCTCTCTCAGGGAGATATCTGTACACTGACGTGTCTCTCAGTCCCTTCTCTCTCAGGGAGATATCTGAACACTGACTGGTGTCTCTCAGTCCCCTCTCGCTCTCAGGGAGATATCTGTACACTGACTGGTGTCTCTCGGACCCCTCTCACTCAGGGATATATCTGTACACTGACGTGTCTCTCAGTCCCTTCTCTCTCAGGGAGATATCTGAACACTGACTGGTGTCTCTCAGTCCCCTCTCTGTCAGGGAGATATCTGAACGCTGACTGGTGTCTCTCAGTCCCCTCTCTCTCAGGGAGATATCTGTACGCTGACTGGTGTCTCTCAGTCCCCTCTCTCTCTCAGTGAGATAACTGTACGCTGACTGGTGTCTCTCAGTCCCCTCACTCTCTCACGGAGATATCTGTACACTGACTGGTGTCTCTCAGTCCCCTCTTTCTCAGGGAGATATCTGAACACTGACTAGTGTCTCTCAGTCACTTTTCTCTCCCTCAGGGAGATATCTGTACACCGACTAGAGTCTCTCGGTCCCCTCTCTCTCAGGGAGATATCTGTACACTGACTGGTGTCTCTCAGTCCCCTCTCTTTCTCAGGGAGATATCTGTACACTGACAGGTGTCTCTCAGTCCCCTCTCTGTCAGGGAGATATCTGTACGCTGACTGGTGTCTCTCAGTCCCCTCTCTCTCTCAGGGAGATATCTGTACGCTGACTGGTGTCTCTCAGTCCCCTCTCTCTCAGGGAGATATCTGTACACTGACTTGTGTCTCTCAGTACCCTCTCTCTCTCAGGGAGATATCTGTACACTGACTGGTGTCTCTCAGTCCCCTTTCTCTCAGGGTCATATCTGCACACTGACTGGTGTCTCTCAGTCCCCTCTCTCTCAGGGAGATATATGTACACTGACTGGTGTCTCTCAGTCCCCTCTCTCAGGGAGATATCTGTACACTGACTGGTGTCTCTCAGTCCCCTCTCTATCTCAGGGAGATATCTGTACACTGACTTGTGTCTCTCAGTCCCCCCTCTCTCAGGGAGATATCTCTACACTGGTGTCTCTCAGTCCCCTCTCTCTCTCAGGAAGATAGCTATGCACTGACTGGTGTCTCTCAGACCCCTCTCTCTCAGGGAGATATCAGTACAATGACTGGTGTCTCTCAGTCTCCCCTCTCTCTCAGAGAGATATCTGTACACTGACTGGTGTCTCTCAGTCCCCTCTCTCTCTCAGAGAGATATCTGTACACTGACTGGTGTCTCTCAGTCCCCTCTCTCTCAGGGAGATATCTGTACACTGACTGGTGTCTCTCAGTCCCTTTCTCTGAGGGAGATATCTGTACACTGACTGGTGTCTCTCAGTCCTCTCCCTCTCTCTCAGGGAGATATCTGAACACTGACCGGTGTCTCTCAGTCCCCACTCTCTCTCTCAGGGAGATATCTGTACACTGACTGGTGTCTCCCAGTCCCCTCTCTCTCAGGGAGATATCTGTACACTGACTGGTGTCTCTCAGTCCCTTTTCTCTCCCTCAGGGAGATATCTGTACACTGACTGGTGTCTCTCAGTCCCCTCTCTCTCAGGGAGATATCTGTACACTGACTGGTGTCTCTCAGTCCCCTCTCTCTCAGGGAGATATCTGTACACTGACTGATGTGTCTCGGTCCCCTCACTCTCTCAGGGAGATATCTGTACACTGACTGGTGTCTCTCAGTCCCCTCTCTCTCAGGGAGATATCTGTACACTGACTGGTGTCTCTCAGTCCCCTCTCTCTCTCAGGGAGATATCTGTACACAGACTGGTGTCTCTCGGTCCCCTCTCTCAGGGAGATATACGTACACTGACTGGTGTCTCTCAGTCGCCTCTCTCTGAGGGAGATATCTGTACACTGACAGGTGTCTCTCAGTCCCCTCTCTCTGAGGGAGATATCTGTACACTGACTGGTGTCTCTCAGTCCCCTCTCTCAGGGAGATATCTGTACACTGACTGGTGTCTCGCAGTCCCCTCTCTCTCTCAGGGAGATAGCTATACACTGACTGGTGTCTCTCAGTCCCCTCTCTCTCAGGGAGATATCTGTACACTGACTGGTGTCTCTCGGTCCACTCTCTTTCTCAGGGAGATATCTGTACACTGACTGGTGTCTCTCAGTCCCCTCTCTGTCAGGGAGATATCTGTACACTGACAGGTGTCTCTCAGTCCCCTCTCTCTCAGGGAGATATCTGTACACTGACTGGTGTCTCTCGGTCCACTCTCTTTCTCAGGGAGATATCTGTACACTGACTGGTGTCTCTCAGTCCCCTCTCTGTCAGGGAGATATCTGTACGCTGACTGGTGTCTCTCAGTCCCCTCTCTCTCTCAGGGAGATATCTGTACGCTGACTGGTGTCTCTCAGTCCCCTGTCTCTCAGGGAGATATCTGTACACAAACTGGCGTCTCTCAGTCCCCTTTCTCTCTCTCAGGGAGGTATCTGTACACTGACTGGTGTTTCTCAGTCCCCTCTCTCTGAGGGAGTTATCTGTACACTGACTGGTGTCTCGCAGTCCCCTCACTCTCTCAGGGAGATATCTGTACACTGACAGGTGTCTCTAATTCCCCTATCTCTCTCAGGGAGATATCTCTAAACTCAGTGGTGTCTCTCAGTCCCCTCTCTCTCAGGGAGATATCTGTACACTGACTTGTGTCTCTCAGTCCCCTCACTCTGGGAGATATCTGTACACTGAGTGGTGTCTCTCAGTCCCCACTCTCTCTCAGGGAAATATCTGTACACTGACTGCTGTCTCGCAGTCCCCTCACTCTCTCAGGGAGATATCTGTACACTGACTGGTGTCTCTCTGTCCCCTCTCTCTCAGAGAGATATCTGTACACTTACTGGTGTCTCTCAGTCCCCTCTCTCTGAGGGAGATATCTGTACACTGAATGGTGTCTCTCAGTCCCCTCTCTCTGAGGGAGATATCTATACACTGACTGGTGTCTCTCAGTCCCCTCTCTCTCAGGGAGATATCTGTACACTGACTGGTGTCTCTCAGTCCCCTCTCTCTGAGGGAGATATCTGTACACTGACTGGTGTCTCTCAGTCCCCTCTCTCAGGGAGATGTCTGTACACTGACTGGTGTCTCGCAGTCCCCTCTCTCTCTGGGAGATATCTGTACACTGACTGGTGTCTCTCAGTCCCCTCTATCAGGGAGATGTCTGTACACTGACTGGTGTCTCGCAGTCCCCTCCCTCTCTCAGGGAGATATCTGTACACTGACTTGTGTCTCTCAGTCCTCTCTCTCTCAGGGAGATATCTGTACACTGACTGGTGTCTCTCAGTCCCCTCTCTCATGGAGATATCTGTACACTGACTGGAGTCTCTCGGTCCCCTCTCTCTCAGGGAGATATCTGTACACTGACTGGTGTCTCTCAGTCCCCTCTCTTTCTCAGGGAGATATCTGTACACTGACAGGTGTCTCTCAGTCCCCTCTCTGTCAGGGAGATATCTGTACGCTGACTGGTGTCTCTCAGTCCCTCTCTCTCTCAGGGAGATATCTGTACGCTGACTGGTGTCTCTCAGTCCCCTTTCTCTCAGGGTCATATCTGTACAATGACTGGTGTCTCTCAGTCCCCTCTCGCTCAGGGAGATATCTGTACACTGACTGGTGTCTCTCAGTCCCCTCTCTATCTCAGGGAGATATCTGTACACTGACTGGTGTCTCTCAGTCCCCCTCTCTCTCAGGGAGATATCTGTACACTGACTGGTGTCTCTCTGTCCCCTCTCTCTCTCAGAGAGATATCTGTACACTGACTGGTGTCTCTCAGTCCCTCTCTCTCAGGGAGATATCTGTACACTGACTGGTGTCTCTCTGTCCCCTCTGTCTCTCAGAGAGATATCTGTACACTGACTGGTGTCTCTCAGTCCCTCTCTCTGAGGGAGATATCTGTACACTGACTGGTGTCTCTCAGTCCCCCTCTCTCTCAGGGAGATATCTGTACACTGACTGGTGTCTCTCAGTCCCCTCTCTCTCAGGGAGACATCTGTATACTGACTGGTGTCTCTCAGTCCCCACTCTTTCTCTCAGTGAGATATACGTACACTGACTGGTGTCTCCCAGTCCCCTCTCTCTCAGGGAGATATCTGTACACTGACTGGTGTCTCTCAGTCCCTTTTCTCTCCCTCAGGGAGATATCTGTACACTGACTGGTGTCTCTCAGTCCCCTCTCTCTCAGGGAGATATCTGTACACTGACTGGTGTCTCTCAGTCCTCTCGCTCTCTCAGGGAGACATCTGTATACTGACTGGTGTCTCTCAGTCCCCTCTCTCTCAGGGAGATATCTGTACACTGACTGGTGTCTCTCAGTCCTCTCTCTCAGGGAGATAGCTATACTCTGACTGGTGTCTCCCAGTCCCTTCCTCTCTCAGGGAGATATCTGTACACTGACGTGTCTCTCAGTCCCTTCTCTCTCAGGGAGATATCTGAACACTGACTGGTGTCTCTCAGTCCCCTCTCGCTCTCAGGGAGATATCTGTACACTGACTGGTGTCTCTCGGACCCCTCTCACTCAGGGATATATCTGTACACTGACGTGTCTCTCAGTCCCTTCTCTCTCAGGGAGATATCTGAACACTGACTGGTGTCTCTCAGTCCCCTCTCTGTCAGGGAGATATCTGAACGCTGACTGGTGTCTCTCAGTCCCCTCTCTCTCAGGGAGATATCTGTACGCTGACTGGTGTCTCTCAGTCCCCTCTCTCTCTCAGTGAGATAACTGTACGCTGACTGGTGTCTCTCAGTCCCCTCACTCTCTCACGGAGATATCTGTACACTGACTGGTGTCTCTCAGTCCCCTCTTTCTCAGGGAGATATCTGAACACTGACTAGTGTCTCTCAGTCACTTTTCTCTCCCTCAGGGAGATATCTGTACACCGACTGGTGTCTCTCAGTCCCCACTCTCTCAGGGAGATATCTGTACACTGACTGGTGTCTCTCAGTCCCCACTCTCTCAGGGAGATATATGTACACTGACTGGTGTCTCTCAGTCCCCTCTCTCTCAGGGAGATATCTGTACACTGACTGGTGTCTCTCAGTCCTCTCGCTCTCTCAGGGAGATATCTGTACACTGACAGGTGTCTCTCAGTCCCTCTCTCTCAGGGAGATATCTGTACACTGACTGGTGTCTCTCAGTCCCCTCTCTCTCAGGGAGATATATGTACACTGACTGGGGTCTCTCAGTCCCCTCTCTCTCTCAGGAGATATCTGTACTCGACTGGTGTCTCTCAGTCCCCCTCTCTCTCTCAGGGAGATATCTGTACACTGACTGTGTCTCTCAGTCCCCTCTCTCTCAGGGAGATATCTGTACACTGACTGGTGTCTCTCAGTCCCCTCCTCTCTCAGGGAGATATCTGTACACTGACTGGTGTCTCTCAGTCCCCTCCCTCTCTCAGGGCGATATCTGTACACTGACTGGTGTCTCTCAGTCCCTCTCTCTCAGGGAGATATCTGTACACTGACTGGTGTCTCTCAGTCCCTCTCTCTCTCAGGGAGATATCTGTACACTGACTGGTGTCTCTCAGTCCCCTCCCTCTCTCTCAGGGAGATATCTGTACACTGACTGGTGTCTCTCATTCCCCTATCTCTCTCAAGGAGATATATCTAAACTCACTGGTTTCTCTCGGTCCCCTCTCTCTCAGGGAGATATCTGTACACTGACTGGTGTCTCTCAGTCCCCTCCCTCTCTCCCAGGGAGATATCTGTACACTGACTGGTGTCTCCCAGTCCCCTCCCTCTCACAGGGAGATATCTGTACACTGACTAGTGTCTCTCAGTCCTCTCTCTCAGGGAGATAGCTATACACTGACTGGTGTCTCTCAGTCACCTCTGTATCAGGGAGGTATCTGTACACTGACTGGTGTCTCTCAGTCCCCTATCTCTCTCAGGGAGATATCTGTACACTGACTGGTGTCTCTCAGTCCCCTCTCTGTCAGGGAGATATCTGTACACTGACAGGTGTCTCTCAGTCCCCTCTCTCTGAGGGAGGTATCTGTACACTGACTGGTGTCTCTCGGTCCCCTCTCTCTCAGGGAGATATCTGTACACTGACGTGTCTCTCAGTCCCCTCTCTCTGAGGGAGTTATCTGTACACTGACTGGTGTCTCGCAGTCCCCTCACTCTCTCAGGGAGATATCTGTACACTGACTGGTGTCTCTCAGTCCCCTCTCTCTCAGGGCGATATCTCTACACTGACAGGTGTCTCTCTGTCCCCTCTCTCTCTCAGAGAGATATCTGTACACTGACTGGTGTCTCTCAGTCCCCTCTCTCTGAGGGAGATATCTGTACACTGACTAGTGTCTCTCAGTCCCCTCTCTCTGAGGGAGATATCTGTACACTGACTGGTGTCTCTCAGTCCCCTCTCTCTCAGGGAGATATCTGTACACTGACTGGTGTCTCTCAGTCCCCTCTCTCTCAGGGAGATATCTGTACACTGACTGGTGTCTCTCAGTCCCCTCTCTCTCAGGGAGATATCTGTACACTGACTGGTGTCTCTCAGTCCCCTCTCTCTGGGAGATATCTGTACACTGACTGGTGTCTCTCAGTCCCCTCTCTCAGGGAGATATCTGTACACTGACTGGTGTCTCTCAGTCCCCTCTCTCTCAGGGAGATATCTGTACACTGACTTGTGTCTCTCAGTCCTCTCTCTCTCAGGGAGATAGCTATACACTGACTGGTGTCTCTCGGTCCACTCTCTTTCTCAGGGAGATATCTGTACACTGACAGGTGTCTCTCTGTCCCCTCTCTCTGAGGGAGGTATCTGTACACTGACTGGTGTCTCTCGGTCCCCTCTCTCTCTCAGGGAGATATCTGTACACTGACGTGTCTCTCAGTCCCTTCTCTCTCAGGGAGATATCTGAACACTGACTGGTGTCTCTCAGTCCCCCTCTCTCAGGGAGATATCTGTACACTGACTGGTGTCTCTCATTCTGCTATCTCTCTCAGGGAGATATCTCTAAACTCACTGGTTTCTCTCAGTCCCCTCTCTCTCTCAGGGAGATATCTGTGCACTGACCGGTGTCTCTCAGTCCCCTCTCTCTCTCAGGGATATATCTGTACACTGACGTGTGTCTCTCAGTCCTCTCCTCTCTCAGGGAGATATCTGTACACTGACTGTGTCTCTCAGTCCCTTCTCTCTCAGGGAGATATCTGAACACTGACTGGTGTCTCTCAGTCCCCTCTCGCTCTCAGGGAGATATCTGTACACTGACTGGTGTCTCTCGGACCCCTCTCACTCAGGGATATATCTGTACACTGACGTGTCTCTCAGTCCCTTCTCTCTCAGGGAGATATCTGAACACTGACTGGTGTCTCTCAGTCCACTCTCTGTCAGGGAGATATCTGAACGCTGACTGGTGTCTCTCAGTCCCCTCTCTCTCAGGGAGATATCTGTACGCTGACTGGTGTCTCTCAGTCCCCTCTCTCTCTCAGTGAGATAACTGTACGCTGACTGGTGTCTCTCAGTCCCCTCACTCTCTCACGGAGATATCTGTACACTGACTGGTGTCTCTCAGTCCCCTCTTTCTCAGGGAGATATCTGAACACTGACTAGTGTCTCTCAGTCACTTTTCTCTCCCTCAGGGAGATATCTGTACACCGACTGGTGTCTCTCAGTCCCCACTCTCTCAGGGAGATATCTGTACACTGACTGGTGTCTCTCAGTCCCCACTCTCTCAGGGAGATATATGTACACTGACTGGTGTCTCTCAGTCCCCTCTCTCTCAGGGAGATATCTGTACACTGACTGGTGTCTCTCAGTCCTCTCGCTCTCTCAGGGAGATATCTGTACACTGACTGGTGTCTCTCAGTCAATTTTCTCTCCCTCAGGGAGATATCTGAACACTGACTGGTGTCTCTCAGTCCCCTCTCTCTCAGGGAGATATATGTACACTGACTGGTGTCTCTCAGTCCTCTCTCTCAGGGAGATATCTGTACTCTGCCTGGTGTCTCTCAGTCCCCCCTCTCTCTCTCAGGGAGATATCTGTACACTGACTGTTGTCTCTCAGTCCCCTCTCTCTCAGGGAGATATCTGTACACTGACTGGTGTCTCTCAGTCCCCTCTCTCTCAGGGAGATATCTGTACACTGACTGGTGTCTCCCAGTCCCCTCCCTCTCTCAGGGCGATATCTGTACACTGACTTGTGTCTCTCAGTCCTCTCTCTCAGGGAGATAGCTATACACTGACTGGTGTCTCTCAGTCCTCTCTCTCTCTCAGGGAGATATCTGTACACTGACTAGTGTCTCGCAGTCCCCTGTCTCGCTCTCTCAGGGAGATATTTGTACACTGACTGGTGTCTCTCATTCCCCTATCTCTCTCAAGGAGATATATCTAAACTCACTGGTTTCTCTCGGTCCCCTCTCTCTCAGGGAGATATCTGTACACTGACTGGTGTCTCTCAGTCCCCTCCCTCTCTCCCAGGGAGATATCTGTACACTGACTGGTGTCTCCCAGTCCCCTCCCTCTCACAGGGAGATATCTGTACACTGACTAGTGTCTCTCAGTCCTCTCTCTCAGGGAGATAGCTATACACTGACTGGTGTCTCTCAGTCACCTCTGTATCAGGGAGGTATCTGTACACTGACTGGTGTCTCTCAGTCCCCTATCTCTCTCAGGGAGATATCTGTACACTGACTGGTGTCTCTCAGTCCCCTCTCTGTCAGGGAGATATCTGTACACTGACAGGTGTCTCTCAGTCCCCTCTCTCTGAGGGAGGTATCTGTACACTGACTGGTGTCTCTCGGTCCCCTCTCTCTCAGGGAGATATCTGTACACTGACGTGTCTCTCAGTCCCCTCTCTCTGAGGGAGTTATCTGTACACTGACTGGTGTCTCGCAGTCCCCTCACTCTCTCAGGGAGATATCTGTACACTGACTGGTGTCTCTCAGTCCCCTCTCTCTCAGGGCGATATCTCTACACTGACAGGTGTCTCTCTGTCCCCTCTCTCTCTCAGAGAGATATCTGTACACTGACTGGTGTCTCTCAGTCCCCTCTCTCTGAGGGAGATATCTGTACACTGACTGGTGTCTCTCAGTCCCCTCTCTCTGAGGGAGATATCTGTACACTGACTGGTGTCTCTCAGTCCCCTCTCTCTCAGGGAGATATCTGTACACTGACTGGTGTCTCTCAGTCCCCTCTCTCTCAGGGAGATATCTGTACACTGACTGGTGTCTCTCAGTCCCCTCTCTCTCAGGGAGATATCTGTACACTGACTGGTGTCTCTCAGTCCCCTCTCTCTGGGAGATATCTGTACACTGACTGGTGTCTCTCAGTCCCCTCTCTCAGGGAGATATCTGTACACTGACTGGTGTCTCTCAGTCCCCTCTCTCTCAGGGAGATATCTGTACACTGACTTGTGTCTCTCAGTCCTCTCTCTCTCAGGGAGATAGCTATACACTGACTGGTGTCTCTCGGTCCACTCTCTTTCTCTGGGAGATATCTGTACACTGACAGGTGTCTCTCTGTCCCCTCTCTCTGAGGGAGGTATCTGTACACTGACTGGTGTCTCTCGGTCCCCTCTCTCTCTCAGGGAGATATCTGTACACTGACGTGTCTCTCAGTCCCTTCTCTCTCAGGGAGATATCTGAACACTGACTGGTGTCTCTCAGTCCCCTCTCTCAGGGAGATATCTGTACACTGACTGGTGTCTCTCATTCTGCTATCTCTCTCAGGGAGATATCTCTAAACTCACTGGTTTCTCTCAGTCCCCTCTCTCTCTCAGGGAGATATCTGTGCACTGACCGGTGTCTCTCAGTCCCCTCTCTCTCTCAGGGATATATCTGTACACTGACTTGTGTCTCTCAGTCCTCTCTCTCTCAGGGAGATAGCTATACACTGACTGGTGTCTCTCAGTCACCTCTGTATCAGGGAGGTATCTGTACACTGACTGGTGTCTCTCAGTCCCCTATCTGTCTCGGGGAGATATCTGTACACTGACTGGTGATTCTCAGTCCCCTATCTCTCTCAGGGAAGTATCTGTACACTGACTGGTATCTCACAGTCCCCTCTCTCTCAGGGAGATGTCTGTAAACTGACTGGTGTCTCTCAGTCCCCTCTCTCTCTCTCAGGGAGATATCTGTACACTGACTGGTGTCTCTCAGTCCCCTCTCTCTCAGGGAGATATCTGTACACTGACTGGTGTCTCTCAGTCCTCTCGCTCTCTCAGGGAGACATCTGTATACTGACTGGTGTCTCTCAGTCCCCTCTCTCTCAGGGAGATATACGTACACTGACTGGTGTCTCTCAGTCCTCTCTCTCAGGGAGATAGCTATACTCTGACTGGTGTCTCCCAGTCCCCTCCCTCTCTCAGGGAGATATCTGTACACTGACGTGTCTCTCAGTCCCTTCTCTCTCAGGGAGATATCTGAACACTGACTGGTGTCTCTCAGTCCCCTCTCGCTCTCAGGGAGATATCTGTACACTGACTGGTGTCTCTCGGTCCCCTCTCACTCAGGGATATATCTGTACACTGACGTGTCTCTCAGTCCCTTCTCTCTCAGGGAGATATCTGAACACTGACTGGTGTCTCTCAGTCCCCTCTCTGTCAGGGAGATATCTGAACGCTGACTGGTGTCTCTCAGTCCCCTCTCTCTCAGGGAGATATCTGTACGCTGACTGGTGTCTCTCAGTCCCCTCTCTCTCTCAGTGAGATAACTGTACGCTGACTGGTGTCTCTCAGTCCCCTCACTCTCTCACGGAGATATCTGTACACTGACTGGTGTCTCTCAGTCCCCTCTCTCTCAGGGAGATATCTGAACACTGACTAGTGTCTCTCAGTCACTTTTCTCTCCCTCAGGGAGATATCTGTACACCGACTGGTGTCTCTCAGTCCCCACTCTCTCAGGGAGATATCTGTACACTGACTGGTGTCTCTCAGTCCCCACTCTCTCAGGGAGATATATGTACACTGACTGGTGTCTCTCAGTCCCCTCTCTCTCAGGGAGAGTACACTGACTGGTGTCTCTCAGTCCTCACGCTCTCTCAGGGAGATATCTGTACACTGACTGGTGTCTCTCAGTCACTTTTCTCTCCCTCAGGGAGATATCTGTACACTGACTGGTGTCTCTCAGTCCCCTCTCTCTCAGGGAGATATATGTACACTGACTGGTGTCTCTCAGTCCTCTCTCTCAGGGAGATATCTGTACTCTGCCTGGTGTCTCTCAGTCCCCCCTCTCTCTCTCAGGGACATATCTGTACACTGACTGTTGTCTCTCAGTCCCCTCTCTCTCAGGGAGATATCTGTACACTGACTGGTGTCTCTCAGTCCCCTCTCTCTCAGGGAGATATCTGTACACTGACTGGTGTCTCCCAGTCCCCTCCCTCTCTCAGGGCGATATCTGTACACTGACTTGTGTCTCTCAGTCCTCTCTCTCAGGGAGATAGCTATACACTGACTGGTGTCTCTCAGTCCTCTCTCTCTCTCTCAGGGAGATATCTGTACACTGACTAGTGTCTCGCAGTCCCCTGTCTCGCTCTCTCAGGGAGATATCTGTACACTGACTGGTGTCTCTCATTCCCCTATCTCTCTCAAGGAGATATATCTAAACTCACTGGTTTCTCTCGGTCCCCTCTCTCTCAGGGAGATATCTGTACACTGACTGGTGTCTCTCAGTCCCCTCCCTCTCTCCCAGGGAGATATCTGTACACTGACTGGTGTCTCCCAGTCCCCTCCCTCTCTCAGGGAGATATCTGTACACTGACTTGTGTCTCTCAGTCCTCTCTCTCAGGGAGATAGCTATACACTGACTGGTGTCTCTCAGTCACCTCTGTATCAGGGAGGTATCTGTACACTGACTGGTGTCTCTCAGTCCCCTATCTCTCTCAGGGAGATATCTGTACACTGACTGGTGTCTCTCAGTCCCCTCTCTGTCAGGGAGATATCTGTACACTGACAGGTGTCTCTCAGTCCCCTCTCTCTGAGGGAGGTATCTGTACACTGACTGGTGTCTCTCGGTCCCCTCTCTCTCAGGGAGATATCTGTACACTGACGTGTCTCTCAGTCCCCTCTCTCTGAGGGAGTTATCTGTACACTGACTGGTGTCTCGCAGTCCCCTCACTCTCTCAGGGAGATATCTGTACACTGACTGGTGTCTCTCAGTCCCCTCTCTCTCAGGGCGATATCTCTACACTGACAGGTGTCTCTCTGTCCCCTCTCTCTCTCAGAGAGATATCTGTACACTGACTGGTGTCTCTCAGTCCCCTCTCTCTCAGGGAGATATCTGTACACTGACTAGTGTCTCTCAGTCCCCTCTCTCTCAGGGAGATATCTGTACACTGACTGGTGTCTCTCAGTCCCCTCTCTCTCAGGGAGATATCTGTACACTGACTGGTGTCTCTCAGTCCCCTCTCTCTCAGGGAGATATCTGTACACTGACTGGTGTCTCTCAGTCCCCTCTCTCTCAGGGAGATATCTGTACACTGACTGGTGTCTCTCAGTCCCCTCTCTCTGGGAGATATCTGTACACTGACTGGTGTCTCTCAGTCCCCTCTCTCAGGGAGATATCTGTACACTGACTGGTGTCTCTCAGTCCCCTCTCTCTCAGGGAGATATCTGTACACTGACTTGTGTCTCTCAGTCCTCTCTCTCTCAGGGAGATAGCTATACACTGACTGGTGTCTCTCGGTCCACTCTCTTTCTCAGGGAGATATCTGTACACTGACAGGTGAATCTCTGTCCCCTCTCTCTGAGGGAGGTATCTGTACACTGACTGGTGTCTCTCGGTCCCCTCTCTCTCTCAGGGAGATATCTGTACACTGACGTGTCTCTCAGTCCCTTCTCTCTCAGGGAGATATCTGAACACTGACTGGTGTCTCTCAGTCCCCTCTCTCAGGGAGATATCTGTACACTGACTGGTGTCTCTCATTCTGCTATCTCTCTCAGGGAGATATCTCTAAACTCACTGGTTTCTCTCAGTCCCCTCTCTCTCTCAGGGAGATATCTGTGCACTGACCGGTGTCTCTCAGTCCCCTCTCTCTCTCAGGGAGATATCTGTACACTGACTTGTGTCTCTCAGTCCTCTCTCTCTCAGGGAGATAGCTATACACTGACTGGTGTCTCTCAGTCACCTCTGTATTCAGGGAGGTATCTGTACACTGACTGGTGTCTCTCAGTCCCCTATCTGTCTCGGGGAGATATCTGTACACTGACTGGTGATTCTCAGTCCCCTATCTCTCTCAGGGAAGTATCTGTACACTGACTGGTATCTCACAGTCCCCTCTCTCTCAGGGAGATGTCTGTAAACTGACTGGTGTCTCTCAGTCCCCTCTCTCTCTCTCAGGGAGATATCTGTACACTGACTGGTGTCTCTCAGTCCCCTATCTCTCTCAGGGAGATATCTGTGCACTGACTGGTGTCTCTCAGTCCCCTCTCTCTCAGGGAGATATCTGTACACTGACTGCTGTCTCTCAGTCCCCCCTCTCTCTCAGGGAGATATCTGTACACTGACTGGTGTCTCTCAGTCCCCCCTCTTTCTCAGGGAGATATCTGTACACTGACTGCTGTCTCTTAGTCCCCTCACTCTCTCAGGGAGATATCTGTAATCTGTTCATTGATGGATCAGAGTTGATGTGAAATAATCTGAGTTTGTGTTTTTGGTGATTGGAGAAGTTTATTTGCTTTATCGCTCAGAGTGGTTACAGGACGTTGCGAAACTTCAGTGAGCTGTAACCCATCTGTCTCTCATAGTGTTCATCAAAATCTTCATTCTGAGACACTGTGAAGTGATTCTTCCAGTCTCCAACCTCACCTGTCAGAGAGAGAGAGAGAGAGAGTGAGTCAGAGTGAGGGAGAGAGAGCGGGAGAGAGACAAAGAGAGAGACAGTGAGATAGAGAGAGAGAGTGAGTCAGAGTGACTGAGAGAGAGAGAGACAGATAGAGTGAGTCAGAGTGAGGGAGAGAGAGAGAGGGAGGGAGACACAGACAGGGAGAGAGAGTGAGAAGCCACAAGTGAGAGAGAGAGACAAAGAGAGAGTGAGATGATGAGACAGAGAAGGAGACAGTGAAGGAGACAGAGAGATGTATAGACAGTAAATATTGAGAGGAATTGAGGCAGAGATACAAAGAGAGAGGGAGTGGGAGAGAGAGACAGAGAGAGAGAGATAACCAGAGTGTGCGATGGGACAGAGAGAGAGAGATAGTGTGAGGGAAGCTGAGAGAGGGACAGAGAGAGAGAGTGGGAAAGAGAGAGGGAGAGAGTGGGAAAGAGAGAGGGAGAGTTGGAAAATGAAAAGTGAGATAGTGGGAAAGAGAAAGGGAGAGAGTGGGAAAGAGAGAGGGAGAGAGAAAGGGAGTGGGAGAGAGAGTGGGAAAGAGAGAGGGAGAGAGAGGGAAAGAGAGTGGGAAAGAGAGAGGGAGAGTTGGAAATAGAGAGGGAGAGAGAGGGAAAGAGAGTGGGAAAGAGAGAGGGAAAGAGAGAGGGAAAGAGAGAGGGAGAGAGTGGGGAAGAGAGAGGGAGAGAGAGCTAGAGAGAGAGAGGGAGAGAGTGGGAAAGGGAGAGGGAGAGAGAGGGAGAGAGAGAGAGTGAGTGGGAAAGAGAGGGAGAGAGCGGGAGAGAGTGTGGGAGAGTGGGAAAGAGAGAGGGGGAGAGAGAGAGAGAGAGAGGGAGAGTGGGAAAGAGAGAGGGAGAGAGAGGGAAAGCGAGGGAGAGAGTGGGAATGAGAGAGAGAGAGGGAGAGGGAAAGAGAGAGAGAGAGAGAGAGAGGGAGAGAATGGGAAAGAGAGAGGGAGAGAGAGAGGGAGTGGGAAAGAGAGAGGGAGAGAGTGGGGAAGAGAGAAGGAGAGAGAGAGAGAGAAAGTGGGAAAGAGAGAGAGTGGAAAGAGAGAGGGAGAGAGAGGAGAGAGAGAGGGAGAGAGAGGGAGAGAGAGGGAGAGAGGGAAAGAGAGAGGGAGAGAGAGGGAGAGAGAGGGAAAGAGAGAGGGAAAGAGAGAGGTAGAGAGGGAGAGAGAGAGGGAGAGAGAGGGAAAGAGAGAGGGAGAGAGAGGGAGAAATAGTGGGAAAGAGAGAGATTGAGTGGGAAAGAGAGAGGAAGAGAGAGAGGGAGAGAGAGAGGGAGAGAAAGTGGGAAGGAGAGAGAGAGGGAGAGAGAGAGTGGGAGAGAGAGAGGGAGAGAGAGAGTGGGAGAGAGAGAGGGAGAGAGTGGGAAAGAGAGAGGGCGTTGGAAAGAGAGAGAGTGAGGGAGAGAGAGAGAGAGAGAGAGTAAGAAAGTGAGAGGGAGAGAGTGGGAAAGAGAGAGGGAGAGAGAGAGGGAGAGAGAGAGAGAGAGTGGGAAAGAGAGAGAGAGAGAGTGGGAAAGAGAGAGAGAGTGGGAAAGAGAGAAGGAGAGAGAGAGTGGGAAAGAGAGAGGGAGAGAGTGAGGGAGAGAGAGCGAGTGTGGGAAAGAGAGAGGGAGAGTGGGAAAGAGAGTGGGAGAGAGTGGGAAAGAGAGAAGGAGAGAGTGGGAAAGAGAGAGGGAGAGAGAGGGAAAGAGAGGAGAGAGTGGGAAAGAGAGAGGAAGAGAGATGGAGAGTGGGAAAGAGAGAGGGAGAGAGAGGGAAAGAGAGAGGGAGGGAAAGAGAGAGGGAGGGAGAGTGTCAATATATTTGGGTGTCATTCCCGTGCTGATGTGTTTGCCTTTTCCTCTTCCCATCCATTCCCTCCCTGGGATCCACATTCCCCTCGCCCCCTGTTGACGGAGGCTTGGCGACTTCCTGCAGTGTCTCTGGCCAATGGTAGCCCCCCAGGATGTTGACAGTGGGGGATTCAGCGATGGTGATGTCATTGAATGTCAAGGGGAGATGGATTTGGACATGGACGGCTTCAGTGTCTGAGGAGTTGTGAATGGGGCTGAACATTGTGCAGTCAGCAGCGAACATCCCCACTTCGGACCTTACGATGGAGGGAAGGTCATTGATGAAGCAGCTTTAGGTGGTTGGGTCCAAGGACACTCATCATCGCCCCTTGATATTTGAAGGCATTCCCATCGCTGAATTCCCCCATCAACATCCTGGGGGTTCCCATTGATCAGAAACTGAACTGGACCCAGCCATATAAACACTGCGGCTCCCAGAGCAGGTCAGAGGCTGGGAATCCTGCGGAGAGTAACTCACCTCCTGACTCCCCTCCAAAGCCTGTCCACCATCTACAAGGACACAAGTCAGGAGTGTGATGGGACCCTCTCCAGTTGCCAGTGTAATAATCTTGTTCTAGAACACTTGTAGCTAAAGCTATCAATGATTTATTAACCGCCAGCGATGCCCCACATCCCGTGAATGATTTAGTACAAAGGTGGGACTTACAGCTTGAGCCTTTCCTTGTGTGTGTGTTTGTGTGTGTGTGTGTGTGTGTGTGTGTGAGGAGAGGGAGACAGTGTCTCAGGGAGCCGCCCCGCATGCTCTACATTGACCCTTCTCAATGGCTGGATCGTCTCTCCCAGCCCAGAATGGAGGCCGTTCATGGGGTCGGTTCAGGGGAGGCCCAATCCGGCCTACCCGGAAAGGCTGGGCCCAGGGGAGGTCTGGGCATAGGGCCCCAGAGGGTGAAAGGTCAATCCCGATCACCCCGCTCTCTCACCCTTGACCCTTGGAACCTACCTTTGCGCATGAACCTGGAGATGTTCTGATTCATGATGTGTTTCGGGATGGTGGTGTAATTGGCCATCGGATTGTCCTTCATGACCTTGAAGGAGGAAAGGTGAACGATCTTCTCAATGACGTCCTCTTCCAGAACCTTCTCCATGAACTCAGCTACCTTCAGAATCTCCCGTCTTGGATTCTATAGGGTGGGAATGGACCGGAGTTAGAGACCTCATGGGTCAGTGAGACAAGGGGGACCGAGAAACCAGGCCTGGGGTCAGGGGTCAGTGAGACAGGGGGTCCGAGAAACCAGACCCAGGGGTCAGTGAGATGGGAGGACCGAGAAACCAGACCCAGGGTCAGGGGTCAGTGAGACAGGAGGACCGAGAAACCAGACCCAGGGTCAGGGGTCAGTGAGACAGGGGGAAGGAGGAACCAGACCCGGGGTCAGTGAGACGGGAGGACCGAGAAACCAGCCCCAGGGTCAGGGGTCAGTGAGACAGGGGGACCGAGAAACCAGACCCAGGGGTCAGTGAGATGGGAGGACCGAGAAACCAGACCCAGGGTCAGGGGTCAGTGAGACAGGAGGACCGAGAAACCAGACCCAGGGTCAGGGGTCAGTGAGACAGGGGGACGGAGGAACCAGACCCAGGGTCAGTGAGACGGGAGGACCGAGAAACCAGACCTGGGGTCAGGGGTGAGTGAGACAGGGGACCGAGAAACCAGACCCAGGGGTCAGTGAGACGGGAGGACCGAGAAACCAGACCCAGGGTCAGGGGTCAGTGAGACAGGGGACCGAGAAACCAGACCCAGGGGTCAGTGAGACGGGAGGACCGAGAAACCAGACCCATAGTCAGGGGTCAGTGAGACAGGGGGACGGAGAGACGTGACCGGGGTCAAGGGAAAAGCGACTGACCACCCGGACCAGGGGTCAGATGTCAGTGAGGGAGACGCTGACTGTCCAAATGAGTGTAGGCTCAAGGGGAGAGGAACTGACCATCCACACCCAGCTCAGTGAGAGGTGCTGATCACCCAGTCCAGGGGTCAGAGGTCAGTGAGTGATGCACTGAACTCTCACCCTGAACAATTTCATGTTTCTCTCTGTCTCTCTCTCTCTCTCTCTCTCTGTCTCTCCCTCTCTGCCTCTCTCTCTTTCTCTCTCTCTCTGTCACTCTCTCTCTCTCTCTCTATCCCGCTCTCCCTGTCTCTGTCTGTCTCTCTCTCTCACACTGTGTGTCTTTCTCTGTCTGTCTGTCTCTCTCTCTCCCTCCCTCTCTGTCTGTCTCTCTCTCTCTCTGTCTCTCTGTGTGTGTCTCTCTCTCTCTCTTTCACCATCTCTCTCTCTCACTGTCTCTCTCTCTCACTGTCTCTCTGTGTGTGTCTCTCTCTCGTCACGAGACCCTGTACGAGCGTGTGGTCAGTTCCAGCCCCCTCCACCCGGGGTCGCAACATCAGTGAATTAACCAATAATTCTGATTCACTTTTCGAGATTCTTGCCCGAGACGTCTGCAATCAGATGCAGACTCCAGATTTATAAGTAAAAACATTAACAAACTATTTATTAATAACAAGAGGAAAAGATGAATATATGAAAAGTAATAACAGAACAATGGTCTAACAATCGGCCTAATCTCAAATCCACGTCCCATCCTCCACCCATACACACACAAGACAGACACACACGGCGGGAATGGGGGGGAAAGGTTTAAACTGAAACAGGATTAATAATTATGAGATTGTTCTTTGCTGCCGATGTACTCTTTGTACTCAGCGATCTCCTGATCATGTATCCAATCAGAAACTGGAGGTTGTAGAAAGCTCTCTAAATCAGCAGGCAGAGAGAGAGAGATTCAAAGCTGCCTGGTGCCTGGATATATTCACAGCGCACACCCTAAACAATCTGGCACTCTTCACAAGATCCGCCTTCCATCTGGAACTTTCTGTCTGGCCCCCACCAATCACAGACCCCAATAGGAAATGGTACATTTCCTGATTGGCTGCTTGCCAAGTCTATCAAATCATCATCACCGGTTCTGCCTCAGAATCGGAAGGGGATGTCTCGGCCTGGTCCATCACGATCGGCATTCCAACTCTGCCCAAAATCTATAAAACAGAAAACCCAGATGGTGTAGTGAGGCTGTAGCAGCTTAACCAGAAGACAGGCAGCAGGGAGGGGGGTACAACAGTACCTTAACAATACCTCTCTCTCTGTTGTCGTGCTGTTCAGCTTCGGGTAACACGGACTGCAACACGATGCAGTTACCTGTCAAGTAGACACTAAACGTGGGCGTTGGTTCAATAAGATTTATTGAACTTCAGTAACGAAGCACACAGCTGCCTGTGGGTTGACTCTCTGCTACTCTCAGTAAACTAACACTAACTATCTAGACCAGGCTAGCTCTGAACCACGTGTAGAAGGTGTTGAATGATTTGTACACCCTGACTGTCACTACAGTTGTCACCAGTGGAAAGAGGTGGAGTGCTGATGTCTCATGTGTTTTGTAGGTGGAAGCCGCCCTCTGGTGTTCTGTCTGGTGATTGGTTGTGTTCTTTCCTGTATGTTGACTGGCTCACCTGGGTGCCTGTCACTGCCTGCTCTTACATCATGATGTGCGTGGGTGACTATTATGACAGCTGTCTCATCTCTCGCGCTGACTTACTCTCTCTTTGTCTATCTTTCTCTCATCTCACTCTTGCTCTCGCTGTCTCTATCTCTCGCTGTCTCTATCTCTCCCTGTCTCTATCTCTCCCTGTCTCTATCTCTCCCTTTCTATCTCCCGCTGCCTCTATCTTTCGCTGTCTCTATCTCTCGCTGCCTCTATCTCTCGCTGTCTCTATCTCTCCCTGTCTCTATCTCCCGCTGCCTCTATCTCTCGCTGTCTCTATCTCTCGCTGCCTCTATCTCTCGCTGTCTCTGTCTCCCGCTGCCTCTATCTCCCGCTGCCTCTATCTCTCGCTGCCTCTATCTCTCGCTGTCTCTATCTCTCGCTGCCTCTATCTCTCGCTGTGTCTATCTCTTGCTGTCTCTGTCTGCCGCAGCCTCTATCTCTCGCTGTCTCTATCTCTCGCTGTTTCTGTGTCTCTCTCTCGTGACTCCCTCTCTCTCTCTCTCTCTCCCCCCCACCCGCCTCCCTCACACAATATTACACCCTCGGACACTCATCCTCCTCCACACTCGGTCCCTCCCGCTGCCGTTACCTCCTTTATATCCTCATAGAAGAGGAAGAGAATCCGATGTTTGTTCTTCGCTTCCCACCATCCTTTCACATGGTCGTACCAGGGACCGAAGCTCACTGAAACAGAGCAAGAACAGGCACAGTAAGATCCCATTGAGATTCTCCCTGTTCCCAAAGACAAGAACAGGGACAGTATAATGAAAATCACAAACAGCAGAGGACCCAGAACTGATCCCTGCGGTACGCCACTGGTAACTGGGCTCCAGGCTGAATATTTGCCATCGCCACCACCACTCTCTGACTTCTATTGGTTAGCCAGTTCATTATCTAACTTGCCAAATTTCCCACTATCCCATGCCTCCTTACTTTCTGCATAAGCCTACCATGGGGAACCTTATCAAATGCCTTACTAAAATCCATGTACACTACATCCACTGCTTTACCTTCATCCACATGCTTGGTCACCTCCTCAAAGAATTCAATAAGACTTGTAAGGCAAGACCTACCCCTCACAAATCCGTGCTGACTATCCCTAATCAAGCAATGCCTTTCCAGATGCTCAGAAATCCTATCCCTCAGTACCCTTTCCATTACTTTGCCTACCACCGAAGTAAGACTAACTGGCCTGTAATTCCCAGAGTTATCCCTATTCCCTTTTTTGAACAGGGGCACGACATTCGCCACTCTCCAATCCTCTGGTACCACCCCTGTTGACAGCGAGGACGAAAAGATCATTGCCAACGGCTCTGCAATTTCATTTCTTGCTTCCCATAGAATCCTTGGATATATCCCGTCAGGCCCGGGGGACTTGTCTATCCTCAAGTTTTTCAAAACGCGCAACACATCTTCCTTCCTGACAAGTATCTCCTCAAGCTTATCAGTCTGCTTCACGCTGTCCTCTCGAGAGCGAGAGATTGAGAGAGACAGAGAGAGTGAGAGAGACAGCGAGAGAGAGAGAGATGGTGAGAGAGACAGAGAGAGAGTGAGAGAGACAGCGTGAGAGAGAGAGAGAGAGAGTGAGAGAGACCGCGAGAGAGAGAGAGAGAGAGAGAGTGAGAGAGACAGAGAGAGAGAGAGAGATGTTATATTCCCTTTGGTGGTAATGTGTCGTGTTCTTTTTCTTTTGTTCCAGAATATTCCATTGAGTTGATGACAAAGAATCCACCAATCATTAGATTGAAATAAAACTAATTTATTGTATGACGATTAATTAAATAAAGTTCACTCACGCTACTGAGCTATAGTCAATAATAAAGTAATATTGAATCTGTCTAGCAGTAATCAATAATCTAACCAGTCACTAATAATAACCTGGTGTAACTGTCTCTAACCTAATCTTCTCCTCATGCTGTTCCCAGCGTTCCTCCCTCACTAACCAATAATCTAACCAGTCACTAATAATAACCTGGTATAACTGTCTCTAACCTAATCTTCTCCTCGTGCCGTTCCCAGCGTTCCTCCCTCACTAACCAATAACCTAACCAGTCACTAATAATAACCTGGTGTAACTGTCTCTAACCTAATCTTCTCCTCGTGCCGTTCCCAGCGTTCCTCCCTCACTAACCAATAATCTAACCAGTCACTAATAATAACCTGGTGTAACTGTCTCTAACCTAATCTTCTCCTCGTGTCGTTCCCAGCGTTCCTCCCTCACTAACCAATAATCTAACCAGTCACTAATAATAAACCTGTTGTACTGTCTCTAACCTAATCTTCTCCTCGTGCCGTTCCCAGCGTTCCTCCCTCACTAACACTACCCGGGCTGACCTGAGGTCGGATTTATATACTGTGAAATGGTGGTGCCCTCTAGTGTTTGAATTGCACTGAGATGTAATAATTAACCCTTCACTGGCGTACCTACATACATATCATTACAACAGAGACAGCGTGGGAGTGAGAGAGGCAGCGAGGAGAGAGAGAGAGAGAGACAGTGAGAGAGAGAGAGAGACAGAGAGAGAGAGGGACATACAGAGAGAGACAGACATGAAATTATTCAGAGTGAAACCCGTGAACCTCAGGCTGAATGGTCAGTCCCCTTCTCACTGACCTCTGACCCCTCATATGGAGGGACAAACCTCTCTAACTGACCTCTGACCCCTGGTCTGGAGGGTCAGTGCCTCTCCCACTGAACTCTGGCCTGGATGGTCAGTGCCTCGCTCACTGACCCCTGACCTCTCTTCGGTCAGTTCCCCTCTCCTTGAGCCCTGACACCAGTTCCAGTTTTTTGGTACACCTGTCCACCTGACCCCTGACCCTAGTTCTGGTTTCTCGGTCCCCCTGTCTCACTGACCCCTGACCCCGGTTCTGGTTTCTCGGTCCCTCTGTCTCACTGACCCCTGACCCCGGTTCTGGTTTCTCAGACCCTCTGTCGCACTGACCCCTGACCCTGGTTCTGGTTTCCCGGTCCCCCCTTTCTCACTGACCCATGAGGTCTCTAACTCCGGTCCATTCCCACCCTATAGAATCCCAGACGGGAGATCCTGAAGGTGGCCGAGTTCATGGAGAATGTTCTAGAAGAGGACGTCATTGAGAAAATCGTTCACCTTTCCTCCTTCAAGGTCATGAAGGACAATCCGATGGCCAATTACGGCACCCTTCCGATGGGGATCATGGATCAGAACATCTCCAGGTTCATGCGCAAAGGTAGGTTACAGGGGTCAGGGGTGAAAGAGCGGCGGGATCGGGATTGACCTTTAACCCCTTAGGGTGCTTGTTCTCTGACCACCCTTAGGCCCAGCCTTTCCAGGTAGGCCGGATTGGGCCTCCCCTCAACCGACCCACTGAACCGCCTCCATTCTCGTCTTTCTCTCTCTGTCTTTGTTTCTCTCTCTCTCGCTGTGCCTCTGTCTATCCGTCTCTAGCTCACTCCCTTTCTGTGTCTGTCTAACCCCATCTCTCTCTCCCACCCCCCCTCACTCCCTCACTCTGACTCACTCTCTCTCTCTCTCTCACAGGTGAGGTTGGAGACTGGAAGAATCACTTCACAGTGTCTCAGAATGAAGATTTTGATGAACACTATGAGAGACAGATGGGTCACAGCTCACTGAAGTTTCGCAACGTCCTGTAACCACTCTGAGCGATAAAGCAAATAAACTTCTCCAATCACCAAAAACACAAACTCGGATTATTTCACATCAACTCTGATCCATCATTGAACAGATTACAGATATCTCCCTGAGAGAGAGAGGGGACTGAGAGACACCAGTCAGTGTACAGATATCTCCCTGAGAGAGAGAGGGGACTGAGAGACACCAGTCAGTGTACAGATATCTCCCTGAGGGAGAGGGGACTGAGAGAAACCAGTCAGTGTACAGATATCTCCCTGAGAGAGAGGGGACTGAGAGACACCAGTCAGTGTACAGATATCTCCCTGAGACAGAGGTGACTGAGAGACACCAGTCAGTGTATAGCTATCTCCCTGAGAGAGAGAGGACTGAGAGACACCAGTCAGTGTACAGATATCTCCCTGAGAGAGAGGGGACTGAGAGACACCAGTCAGTGTACAGATATCTCCCTGAGAGAGAGAGGGGACTGAGAGACACCAGTCAGTGTACAGATATCTCCCTGAGAGAGAGAGGGGGACTGAGAGACACCAGTCAGTGTACAGATATCTCCCTGAGAGAGAGGGGGGACTGAGAGACACCAGTCAGTGTACAGATATCTCCCTGAGAGAGAGAGGGGACTGAGAGACACCAGTCAGTGTACAGATATCTCCCTGAGAGAGAGGGGGACTGAGAGACACCAGTCAGTGTACAGATATCTCCCTGAGAGAGAGGGGACTGAGAGACACCAGTCAGTGTACAGATATCTCCCTGAGAGAGAGGGGACTGAGAGACACCAGTCAGTGTACAGATATCTCCCTGAGAGAGAGGGGACTGAGAGACACCAGTCAGTGTACAGATATCTCCCTGAGAGAGAGGGGGACTGAGAGACACCAGTCAGTGTACAGATATCTCCCTGAGAGAGAGAGGGGACTGAGAGACACCAGTCAGTGTACAGATATCTCCCTGAGAGAGAGAGGGGACTGAGAGACACCAGTCAGTGTACAGATATCTCCCTGAGAGAGAGAGGGGACTGAGAGACACCAGTCAGTGTACAGATATCTCCCTGAGAGAGAGAGGGGACTGAGAGACACCAGTCAGTGTACAGATATCTCCCTGAGAGAGAGAGGGGGACTGAGAGACACCAGTCAGTGTACAGATATCTCCCTGAGAGAGAGAGGGGACTGAGAGACACCAGTCAGTGTACAGATATCTCCCTGAGAGAGAGAGGGGACTGAGAGACACCAGTCGAAATTTGTTTTCCAGGCAGAGGGACGAAACCGAAGTTTGGGTTAACGCAGACCGACCTTGTGTTTGTCGTTGATGGTGCAGAATCTGATCTGCTCTCAGTGTTATCCTTGTGAAAGTGGGGTTCAGAAGCAGTTGGTGTTTCAGCCTGTGTTTTCCTCCCGTCCTCTGTGGGTGCGAGTCGGGTTTCTGGGCAGGGGAGGAGGAGGAGGAGAAGGAGGATGTAAGTGTGTGTGTGTGTCCCACGTCGAGCAGCCTGTGCACATTTATGTGGGCATCCAGTTCATTCTCAGGTTCGAAGCAGGACTCAGGCAAGGAGGGATTGGCTGCGAAGCCCAACACAGGGCTGACTGGAGGCAAATCTGTAAATGTAGGCTCCACCCCCAAGGCCTCATTATCAGCCAATTAGGGAACAGTATTCATGTTCTGCAGCCATCTCGGCTTCTTTGAACCTGGCTCCACGCGATATCCCACAGCCACATCGGAACGACCCGAACCTCAGGAGCACCACAAACAACCTTCCCATGCACAATGCAAATATCCTGAACAAGACGTTCCACCTTCCACTGAGATATTATTCCAGGTTTGTCTGTCAAGTCTGAAAATGGGCAACATCTTCCCGTTATAAAGAGCCCCAGGCCAGGACACAATGGAAATAAAGAGTTCTTTCCTCATTATATTGAGTACACAGAGCTGAGGGACGTCTGCTGCTGGACTGACTGAATAAAGGAAGGTAGTTACTTAGAGCTTTGCCTCTTTGACTTGAGGATCTGACGCTGCTGTGTACTGGAGATAATGGCGTTACCATAACTCCCACTGCAGACCTCCCTTCTGCCCCTCGAGACAGTCAGGCGGCTGGGGCAAGGACACGGCCTGACCATGAAGTTCCCCCATCATTCCTCTCTCTCCAGTGCGCCTCCTTCAACCGCCCAGATTTCTCGAGCTGCTTTCACGTGTTTCTTCACAGTGATTCCTTCGATAAAGCACCAATGTCTCTCTTACCTCGGCGTCGACAACGCTGCCACCACGGTATATAATTGGGTCCATTTATCTTGGGCTCTCGGGGTGGGGCAGACTGCAGACATATTGGGGGATCTGTTGAACACTTGTTTATTAGAACTACATCAGAACAGGTTACAGATTAGGCCTGGAACTCTGACCTCACCCAAATTCTCCCCGAGTGTCTAACAGCCGACTACATTGGGCAGAGCCACATCATCATCTGCTTCATATATTTGCATATCCCGTCCAATAAACCTGGATGACATCAACCATTGGAGACTTGGAGAGAAAACAAGGTAAGAGCAGGAGCTCTTTCTCTAGTCCCTACCCCGCTCTCTGTCTCTCTGTCTCCACATCGCTCTCTCTGTGTCTACATCGCTCTCTCTCTCTCTGTCTCTACATCGCTCTCTCACTGTGTCTACATCGCTGTCTCTCTCTGTCTCTACATCGCTCTCACCGTGTCTACATCGCTCTCTCTCTCTCTGTCTCTACATCGCTCTCTCACTGTGTCTACATCGCTCTCTCTCTCTCTGTCTCTACATCGCTCTCTCACTGTGTCTACATCGCTGTCTCTCTCTGTCTCTACATCGCTCTCTCACCGTGTCTACATCGCTCTCTCTCTCTCTGTCTCTACATCGCTCTCTCACTGTGTCTACATCGCTGTCTCTCTCTGTCTCTACATCGCTCTCTCACCGTGTCTACATCGCTCTCTCTCTCTCTGTCTCTACATCGCTCTCTCACTGTGTCTACATCGCTGTCTCTCTCTGTCTCTACATCGCTCTCTCACTGTGTCTACATCGCTGTCTCTCTCTCTCTGTCTCTACATCGCTCTCTCTCTCTGTCCCTACCCTGCTGTCTCTCTGTCTCTACATCGCTCTCTCACTGTGTCTACATCACTCTCTCTCTCTCTGTCTCCACATCGCTCTCTCACTGTGTCTACATCGCTGTCTCTCTCTCTGTCTCTACATCGCTCTCTCTCTCTGTCCCTACCCTGCTCTCTCTCTCTCTTTTCTCTCTCTGTCTCTTTCTCTCTGTCTGTCTTTTTCTCTCTCTGTCTGACTCTTTCGCTCTGTCTGGCTGTCTCTCTCTCTTAGTCTCTCTCTCGCAGTCTCTTTCTCTGTCTGTCTCTGTCTCTTTCTCTCTCTCTCGCAGTCTCCATCTGTCTCTCACAATCTCTCTTTCTCTCTATCCCTATCCCGCTCTCTCTCTCTCTGTCTCTCTCTCTGTCTTCTCTCTCTGTCTTTCTCTGTCGCTCTGCGTCTCTCTCTCTCTTCTCTCTGTCTGTCTCTGTCTCTTTCTTTCTTTCTCTCAGTCTCTATCTCTCACAATCTCTCTTTCGCTCTGTCTGTCTCTCTGTCTCTTTCAGTCTATCTGTCTCTATCTGTCTCTCACAATGTCTCTTTCGCTCTGTCTCTCTCTCTCACAGTCTCTATCTGTCTCTTGCAATCTCTCTTTCGCTCTGTCTGTCTCTCTCTGTCTCTTTCTGTGCCTCTCATTCTGGTCTCTGTGTCATTTCACAGTAACTTCATTTGAAGCCTACTTGTGACGATAAGCGATTTTCATTTCTCTCTCTCTATCTCTGAACTGGGCCCCTTGCCCAGAGAGAAGGCGAAGGAATGAAACCAAACTGGTTCCAGTCCTGTCAACACTTGCAATCTGTCTCCTCGATTGGTGACAAACTCCTCCTCAAAGTTAAACCCAATTCACAGCTCAAAGATTAAACTGACTGAGATTCAATAAGGTAAGAACATAGATCATAGAGAAATACAGCACAGAACAGGCCCTTCGGCCCACAATGTTGTGCCAAACTTTTGTCCTAGGTTAATCATAGATCATAGAATTTTGGACACTAAGGGCAATTTATCATGGCCAATCCACCCAACCTGCACATCTTTGGACTGTGGGAGGAAACCGGAGCACCCGGAGGAAACCCACGCAGTCACGGGGAGGATGTGCAGACTCCACACAGACAGTGACCCAGCCGGGAATCGAACCTGGGACCCTGGAGCTGTGAAGCAATTGTGCTATCCACAATGCTACTGTGCTGCCCTTAAGAACAAATTAATCTACACTCCATTATTCTACCCTAATCCATGTACCTATCCAATAGCCGCTTGAAGGTCCCTAACGTTTCCGACTCAACTACTTCCACAGACAGTGCATTCCATGCCCCCACTACTCTCTGGGTAAAGAACCTACCTCTGACATCCCCCCTATATCTTCCATCATTTACCTTAAATTTATGGCCCCTTTTAATGGTTTGTTCTACCTGGGGAAAAAGTCTCTGACTGTCTACTCTATCTATTCCCCTGATCATCTTAATAACCTCTATCAAGTCGCCCCTCATCCTTCTCCGTTCTAATGAGAAAAGGCCTAGCACCCTCAACCTTTCCTCGTAAGACCTACTCTCCATTCCAGGCAGCATCCTGGTAAATCTCCTTTGCACCTTTTCCAAAGCTTCCACATCTTTCCTAAAATGAGGTGACCAGAACTGCACACACTACTCCAAATGTGGCCTTACGAAGGTTTTGTACAGCTGCATCATCACCTCACGGCTCTTAAATTCAATCCCTCTGCTAATGAACACACTAACACACCATAGGCCTTCTTCACAGCTCTATCCACTTGAGTGGCAACTTTCAAAGATCTATGAACATAGACCCCAAGATCTCTCTGCTACTCTACATTGCCAAGAACCCTACCGTTAATCCTGTATTCCGCATTCAGATTTGTCCTTCCAAAATGGACAACCTCACACTTTTCAGGGTTAAACTCCATCTGCCACTTCTCAGCCCAGCTCTGCATCCGATCGATGTCTCTTTGCAGCCGACAACAGCCCTCCTCACTATCCACAACTCCACCAATCTTCGTATCATCTGCAAATTTACTGACCAACCCTCATCCTGAATGAATTGACCATGGTGCTGCCCAGTTTCAGGATCCTGGAGATGGAGCTGGACTTTCATCCGGAGCTGCGAGACTTGACAATCAGGAAGACGCAGCTCAAACTGCTGGAAGATGTCCCCTTAGCCGACTGGGTGGCTGATAACTGGGAGATGGTGAAAAACTTCCAGGCCAAGCCCGATGACCTGCTCATCGCCACCTACCCCAAATCAGGTGAGTGGAGAACAGGCCTCACGGTGGGGGGAGAGGGCCCAGGCCTCACGGTGGGGAGAGAGGCACAGTCACACAGTGGATGGAAAGTGCCCAGGCCTCACTGTGCAGGACGAGGGCCCAGGCCTCTGTGCAGGTTGAGGGCCCAGGCCTCATTGTGGAGGATGAGGGCCCAGGCCTCACTGTGGAGGATGAGCGCCCAGGCCTCACTGTGCTGTATGTGGGCCCAGGCCTTACTGTGCAGGATGTGGGCCCAGGCCTCACTGTGCAGGATGAGGGCCCAGGCCTCACTGTGCTGGGCGAGGGCCCAGACCTCACTGTGCAGGACGAGGGCCAAGACCTCACTGTGCAGGATGAGGGCCCAGGTCTCACTGTGCAGGACGAGGGCCCAGGCCTCTGTGCAGGATGAGGGCCCAGGCCTCACTGTGCAGGATGTGGGCCCAGGTCTCATTGTGCAGGATGAGGGCCCAGGCCTCTGTGCAGGATGAGGGCCCAGGGATCACTGTGCAGGATGAGGGCTCAGGCCTCTGTGCAGGATGAGGGCCGAGGCCTCACTGTGCAGGATGAGGGCCCAGGCCTCACTGTGCAGGATGAGGGCCCAGGCCTCACTGTGCAGGATGAGGGCCCAGGCCTCATGGTGGAGTGGTGGCCCAGGCCTCATGGTGGAAGCTAAGGGCCCAGGCCTGACGGTGGGTTGGGAGAGTCCAGGCATTACGATGGGGGACACCATTTGAGGAGGGCTGCTGGAATCTGTGTGAATTTGATTCTCTTGACCACTCATGGGGATGTTTAAAGTCTCTGTGTGTCTCTCACTCTAACTCTGTTCCTCCATCTCCCTGACATTCTCTCCCACTCTCTCTGTTCCCCTCTCACTCTCTCTGTTCCCATCTCACTTTCACATGTCTCTGTTCCTATCTCTCTCTGTCACACTCTCTCACACTCTCTCTGTTCCTCTCTCTCTCACACTCTCTCTGTTCCTCTCTCTCTGTCACACTCTCTCTCTCACTCTCTGTTCCTCTCTCTCTCTCTGTCACACTCTCTCTCTCACTCTCTCTGTTCCTCTCTCTCTCTCTCACACTCTCTCTGTTCCTCTCTCTCTGTCACACTCTCTCTCTCACTCTCTGTTCCTCTCTCTCTCTCTGTCACACTCTCTCTCACACTCTCTCTGTTTCTCTCTCTCTCTGTCACACTCTCTCACACTCTCTCTGTTCCTCTCTCTCTCTGTCACACTCTCTCACACTCTCTCTGTTCCTCTCTCTCTCTGTCACACTCTCTCTGTTCCTCTCTCTCTCTCTCACTCTCTCTGTTCCTCTCTCTCTCTCTCACACTCTCTCACACTCTCTCTGTTCCTCTCTCTCTGTCACACTCTCTCTGTTCCTCTCTCTCTCTGTCACACTCTCTCACACTCTCTGTTCCTCTCTCTCTCTGTCACACTGTCACACTCTCTCTGTTCCTCTCTCTCTCTGTCACACTCTCTCTGTTCCTCTCTCTCTCTGTCACATTCTCTCTCACACTCTCTCTGTTCGTCTCTCTCTGTCTCTCTCTGTCTCTCTCTCTCTCTCTCTCTCTCTGTCTCTCTCTCTTTCTCTCCCTCTCTCTCACTCTCTCTCCCTCTCTCCACAGGGACAACATGGATGCAGGAAATTGTGGATCTGATCAATCAGAACGGTGATGTGAAGATGTGTAAACGAGCTCCCGTCTATGAACGAATCCCCTTCCTTGAATTATTTGAGGATGAGGGGCCTCCTGGTGAGACCCTTTATCGGGGAGGTGGGGAGGTGGGGGGGTGGGGGTGGGGGGGGGGGGGGGGTGGGGGTGGGGTGGTGGGGGTGGGGGGGGGTGGGGGGGGTGGGGGTGGGGGGGGCGGGTGGGGGGGGTGGGGGGGTTGGGCTGTAAAAGTTGGGAAGTTTTGCTCCAACTGTTGGTGTTTCTGCAGCTGGAGTACTGCGTATGGTTTGGGTCTCCTTACTCACGGAGGGAGAGACTGGTGTCGGAGGCAGTTCAGAGGAGGTTCCCCGGGGTGATGCCTGGGATGGGGGGAGGGGGTATTTGTCTTGTGAGGTTTGGGCAGGTTGGGGTGACACACCCATTGGAGTTTAGAAGAATGAGAGGGGGGGGGGCTCGACACGGCGAATGCTGAGAGGATGTTTCCCCCCGTACCCCGGGGAGAGTCGGTGCCCATGGGGGGGGACCCGTACCCCGGGGAGAGTCGGTGCCCGTGGGGAGGGACCCGTACCCCGGGGAGAGTCGGTGCCCGTGGGGGGAGGGACCCATACCCCGGGGAGAGTCGGTGCCCGTGGGGAGGGGGACCCGTACCCCGGGGAGAGTCGGTGCCCGTGTGGAGGGACCCGTACCCCGGGGAGAGTCGGTGCCCGTGGGGGGGGGGGGGGGGGGGGGGGGGGAGGGGGGGACCCATACCCAGGGGAGAGTCGAGTGTACAATGTGAGCAGGATTATTTGAGCGGAATGCTGTAACATCTCCATCTCGCAGGTATTGAACTGATTGAGAAAATGGCGTCTCCGAGGGTGATTAAAACTCACCTCCCGATCCAACTGGTTCCCAAATCCTTCTGGGAGCAGGACTGTAAGGTAGGGACCCGGGACACATCCCTCCCCTCCCCCCCCCATCACCCCCATCTACCCCGTAAACCCCTCATCCCTCACCCTGTTCAACACTCCCTCACCCCCCTCCCTCACTCCCCCCTCCCTCAGTCTCCAAACTGTGGGACTCCCTCACCCCTCCCTCCCTCAGTCTCCAAACTGTGGGACTCCCTCACTCCCCCCTCCCTCAGTCTCCAAACTGTGAGACTCCCTCACCTCCCCCCTCCCTCAGTCTCCAAACTGTGGGACTCCCTCACTCCCCCCTCACTCAGACAGGTCAGAGGGAAGAGTGAGGACTCCCTAATGGATTTGTGTTTCCTCTTCCCAGACCATAGTCGTCGCTCGAAATGCTAAAGATAATCTTGTGTCGTATTTCCATTTCCATCGGATGGACAACACAATGCCGGAACCGGGAGACTGGCTGGAATTCTTCCAAAAATTCCTGCACGGACAAGGTGGGTTTCCTCCGCACATCAACTGTAATGATGTGTATATATGTAGACAGCGAAAAGGGTTAATTATTACATCTCAGTGTAACACTGCCCACTAGAGGGCAGCATTGCATCGCACTATCAATAACAACACTGAGAGGATCTCGGCCTCTGCCAACCAGGAGCGACGAGATTGAGTGTGATAGATCCTTCACAACATAGTTTAGCACGTTTAGTTTCAATTAGTTAATACTTTAATATAAATTACTTGATTGCTAGTTATAGTTCAGTGCAGTGTGCAAACTCAATATTAATCAATTGTTACGCAATAAATGAGTTTGCTTTAAGTTGAAGACTGATGGATTGTTCACAGTCACACCACCAGACCATTCCCAATCAGGAGCAAAGTGTAAAGAGATAGATTACCCAAAGGTTAATATATCATCAACAATCCTTAACCGAGCATCAAACACTCCCAGGAAATGAAAAATGAAATGAAAATCGCTTATTGTCATGAGTAGGCTTCAATGAAGTTAGTGCGAAAAGCTCCTAGTCGCCACATTCTGCCACCTGTTCGGGGAGGCTGGTACGGAAATTGAACCGTGCTGCTGGCCTGCCTTGGCCTGCTTTAAAAGCCAGCGAATTAGCCCAGTGCTAAACCAGCCCCAGGTACAGGTACAACACGGGGTTAGATACAGAGTAAAGCTCCCTCCACACTGTCCCCATCAAACATTCCCAGGACAGGTACAGCACGGGGTTAGATACAGAGTAAAGCTCCTTCTACACTGTCCCCATCAAACACTCCCAGGACAGGTGCAGCACGGTGTTAGATACAGAGTAAAGCTCCCTCTACACTGTCCCTGTTCTTGTCTTTGGGAACAGGGAGAATCTCGATGGGATCTTACTGTGCCTGTTCTTGCTCTGTTTCAGTGAGCTGGGGTTCCTGGTACGACCATGTGAAGGGATGGTGGGAAGCGAAGATCAAACATCGGATTCTCTTCCTCTTCTTTGAGGATATAAAGGAGGTAACGGCCGTGGGAGGGACTGAGTGTGGAGGAGGATGAGTGTCCGAGGGTGTAATATTGTGTGAGGGAGGCGGGTGGGGAGAGAGAGAGAGACACACAGAAACAGCGAGAGATAGAGACAGCGAGAGATAGTGGCAGCGGGAGCGAGAGGCAGCGGGAGATAGAGACAGCAAGAGATAGAGACAGGGAGAGATAGAGACAGGGAGAGATAGAGACAGGGAGAGATAGAGACAGGGAGAGATAGAGACAGCAAGAGAGATTGAGGCAGCAAGAGATAGAGACAGGGAGAGATAGAGACAGGGAGAGATAGAGACAGGGAGAGATAGAGACAGGGAGAGATAGAGACAGGGAGAGATAGAGACAGGGAGAGATAGAGGCAGCGGGAGATAGAGGCAGCGGCATATAGAGGCAGCAGGAGATAGAGACAGCGAGAGATAGAGGCAGCGGGAGCTAGAGGCAGCGGGAGATAGAGACAGCAAGAGATAGAGACAGGGAGAGATAGAGACAGGGAGAGATAGAGACAGGGAGAGATGGAGACAGCGAGAGATAGAGACAGCGAGAGATAGAGACAGCGAGAGCAAGAGTGAGACGAGACAAAGATAGACAAAGAGAGAGAGGAAGTCAGCGTGAGAGATGAGACAGCTGTCATAATATTCACCCACGCACATCATGGTGTAAGAGCAGGCAGTGACAGACACCCAGGTGAGCCAATCAACATACAGGAAAGAACACAACCAATCACCTGACAGAACACCAGAGGGGGGCTTCCACCTACAAAACACATGAGACATCAGCACTCCACCTCTTTCCACTGGTGACAGCTGTAGTGACAGTCAGGGTGTACAAATCATTCAACATCTTCTACACCTGGTTCAGAGCTAGCCTGGTCTAGATATTTAGTGTTAGTTTACTGAGAGTAGCAGAGAGTCAACCCACAGGCAGCTGTGTGCTTCGTTACTGAAGTTCAATAAATCTTATTGAACCAACGCCCACGTTTAGTGTCTACTTGACAGGTAACTGCATCGTGTTGCAGTCCGTGTTACCCGAAGCTGAACAGCACGACAACAGAGAGAGAGGTATTGTTAAGGTACTGTTGTACCCCCCTCCCTGCTGCCTGTCTTCTGGTTAAGCTGCTACAGCCTCACTACACCATCTGGGTTTTCTGTTTTATAGATTTTGGGCAGAGTTGGAATGCCGATCGTGATAGACCAGGCCGAGACATCCCCTTCCGATTCTGAGGCAGAACCAGTGATGATGATTTGATAGACTTGGCAAGCAGCCAATCAGGAAATGTACAATTTACTATTGAGGTCTGTGATTGGTGGGGGCCAGACAGAAAGTTCCAGAAGGAAGGTGGATCTTGTGAAGAGTGCCAGATTGTTTAGGGTGTGCGCTGTGAAGATATCCAGGCACCAGGCAGCTTTGAATCTCTCTCTCTCTGCCTGCTGATTTAGAGAGCTTTCTACAACCTCCAGTTTCTGATTGGATACATGATCAGGAGATCGCTGAGTACAAAGAGTACATCGGCAGCAAAGAACAATCTCATAATTATTAATCCTGTTTCAGTTTAAACCTTTCCCCCCCATTCCCGCCGTGTGTGTCTGTCTTGTGTGTGTATGGGTGGAGGATGGGACGTGGATTTGAGATTAGGCCGATTGTTAGACCATTGTTCTGTTATTACTTTTCATATATTCATCTTTTCCTCTTGTTATTAATAAATAGTTTGTTAATGTTTTTACTTATAAATCTGGAGTCTGCATCTGATTGCAGACGTCTCGGGCAAGAATCTCGAAAAGTTATTCAGAATTATTGGTTAATTCACTGATGTTGCGACCCCGGGTGGAGGGAGCTGGAACTGACCCCACGCTCGTACAGGGTCTCGTGACGAGAGAGAGAGACACACACAGAGAGACAGTGAGAGAGAGAGACAGTGAGAGAGAGACGGTGAAAGAGAGAGAGAGAGACACACAGAGAGACAGTGAGAGAGAGAGACAGTGAGAGAGAGAGATGGTGAGAGAGAGAGATGGTGAAAGAGAGAGAGAGACACACACAGAGAGACAGTGAGAGAGAGAGACAGAGAGAGAGAGATGGTGAAAGAGAGAGAGAGACACACACAGAGAGACAGAGAGAGAGAGACAGTGAGAGAGAGACAGACAGACATAGAGAGAGAGAGACAGACAGAGAGGGAGGGAGAGAGAGAGACAGACAGACAGAGAAAGTCACACAGTGTGAGAGAGAGAGACAGACAGAGACAGGGAGAGCGGGATAGAGAGAGAGAGAGAGAGAGTGACAGAGAGAGAGAGAAAGAGAGAGAGGCAGAGAGGCAGAGGCAGAGAGGGAGAGACAGAGAGACAGCGAGAGAGAGAGAGAGACAGAGAGAAACATGAAATTGTTCAGGGTGAGAGTTCAGTGCATCACTCACTGACCTCTGACCCCTGGACTGGGTGATCAGCACCTCTCACTGAGCTGGGTGTGGATGGTCAGTTCCTCTCCCCTTGAGCCTACACTCATTTGGACAGTCAGCGTCTCCCTCACTGACATCTGACCCCTGGTCCGGGTGGTCAGTCGCTTTCCCCTTGACCCTTGACCCCGGTCACGTTTCTCCGTCCCCGTGTCTCACTGACCCCAGGTCTGGTTTCTCTGTCCTCCCGTCTCACTGACCCCGGGTCTGGTTTCTCTGTCCTCCCGTCTCACTGACCCCGGGTCTGGTTCCTCCG
This sequence comes from Scyliorhinus canicula, assembly GCF_902713615.1. NCBI lineage: Eukaryota > Metazoa > Chordata > Chondrichthyes > Carcharhiniformes > Scyliorhinidae > Scyliorhinus > Scyliorhinus canicula. The sequence continues at coordinate 92,095,192 of NC_052165.1, read as the reverse complement.
TCCCCCTGTCTCACTGACCCCTGACCCTGGGTCTGGTTTCTCGGTCCTCCCGTCTCACTGACCCCGGGTCTGGTTCCTCCGTCCCCCTGTCTCACTGACCCCTGACCCTGGGTCTGGTTTCTCGGTCCTCCTGTCTCACTGACCCCTGACCCTGGGTCTGGTTTCTCGGTCCTCCCATCTCACTGACCCCTGGGTCTTGTTTCTCGGTCCCCCTGTCTCACTGACCCCTGACCCCAGGCCTGGTTTCTCGGTCCCCCTTGTCTCACTGACCCATGAGGTCTCTAACTCCGGTCCATTCCCACCCTATAGAATCCAAGACGGGAGATTCTGAAGGTGGCTGAGTTCATGGAGAAGGTTCTGGAAGAGGACGTCATTGAGAAGATCGTTCACCTTTCCTCCTTCAAGGTCATGAAGGACAATCCGATGGCCAATTACACCACCCTCCCGAAACACATCATGAATCAGAACATCTCCAGGTTCATGCGCAAAGGTAGGTTCCAAGGGTCAAGGGTGAGAGAGCGGGGTGATCGGGATTGACCTTTCACCCTCTGGGGCCCTGTACCCTGACCTCCCCTGGGCCCAGCCTTTCCGGGTAGGCCGGATTGGGCCTCCCCTGAACCAACCCCATGAACGGCCTCCATTCTGGGCTGGGAGAGACGATCCAGCCATTGAAAAGGGTCAATGTAGAGCATGCGGGGCGGGGCGGCTCCCTGAGACCCTGTCTCCCTCTCCTCACACACACACACACACACCAGGAAAGGCTCAAGCTGTAAGTCCCACCTTTGTACTAAATCATTCACGGGATGTGGGGCATCGCTGGCGGTTAATAAATCATTGATAGCTTTAGCTACAAGTGTTCTGGAACAAGAATATTACACTGGCAACTGGAGAGGGTCCCATCACACTCCTGACTTGTGTCCTTGTAGATGGTGGACAGGCTTTGGGGGGAGTCAGGAGGTGAGTTACTCTCCGCAGGATTCCCAGCCTCTGACCTGCTCTGGGAGCCGCAGTGTTTATATGGCTGGGTCCAGTTCAGTTTCTGATCAATGGTCACCCCCAGGATGTTGATGGGGGAATTCAGCGATGGGAATGCCTTCAAATATCAAGGGGCGATGATGATGTGTCCTTGGACCCAACCACCTAAAGCTGCTTCATCAATGACCTTCCCTCCATCGTAAGGTCCGAAGTGGGGATGTTCGCTGCTGACTGCACAATGTTCAGCCCCATTCACAACTCCTCAGACACTGAAGCCGTCCATGTCCAAATCCATCTCCCCTTGACATTCAATGACATCACCATCGCTGAATCCCCCACTGTCAACATCCTGGGGGGCTACCATTGGCCAGAGACACTGCAGGAAGTTGCCAAGCCTCCGTCAACAGGGGGCAAGGGGAATGTGGATCCCAGGGAGGGAATGGATGGGAAGAGGAAAATCCAAACACATCAGCACGGGAATGACACCCAAATATATTGACACACTCTCTCTCGCTCTCTCTCTCCCTCTCTCTTTCCCACTCTCTCCCTCTCTCTTTCCCTCTCTCTTTCCCTCTCTCTTTCCCTCTCTCTCCCTCTCTCTTTCCCACTCTCAATCTCTCTCCCTCTCTCTTTCCCTCTCTCTCCCACTCTCTTTCCCACTCTCTCCTTCTCTCTTTCCCACTCTCTCCCTCTCTCTTTCCCACTCTCCCTCTCTCTTTCCCACTCTCTCCCTCTCTCTTTCCCACTCTCTCTCTCTCCCTCACTCTCTCCCTCTCACTTTCCCACTCTCTCTCTCTCTGTCCTTCTCTCTTTCCCACTCTCTCTCTCTCTCTTTCCCACTCTCTCTCTCTTTCCCACTTTCACTCTCTCTCCCTCTCTCTCTCCCTCTCTCTTTCCCACTCTCTCCCTCTCTCTTTCCCAATCTCTCTCTCTCTCTCTCCCTCACTCTCTCCCTCTCTCTTTCCCACTCTCACCCTCTCTCTTTCCCACTCTCTCTCTCTCTCCCTCACTCTCTCCCTCTCTCTTTCCCACTCTCTCTCTCTCTGTCCTTCTCTCTTTCCCACTCTCTCTCTCTCTTTCCCACTCTCTCTCTCTCTCTTTCCCACTTTCACTCTCTCTCCCTCTCTCTCTCCCTCTTTCTTTCCCACTCTCTCCCTCTCTCTTTCCCAATCTCTCTCTCTCTCTCCCTCACTCTCTCCCTCTCTCTTTCCCACTCTCTCCCTCTCTCTTTCCCACTCTCTCCCTCTCTCTCTCCCTCTCTCTCTCCCCCTCTCCTTCCCACTTTATCTCCCTCTCTCTCTCTCTCCCTCTCTCACTTCCTCTCTCTTTCCCACTCAATCTCTCTCTTTCCCACTCTCTCTCCCTCTCTCTCCCCCTCTCTCCCTCTCTCTCTCCCTCTCTTTCCCTCTCTCTCTCCCTCTCTCTCCCTCTCTCTTTCCCACTCTCTCTCTTTCCCACTCTCTTTCCCACTTTCTCTCTCTCTCCTTCTCTCTTCCCCCTCCCTCTCTCTTTCCCTCTCTCTCCCTCTCTCTCTCCCTCTCTCTTTCCCTCTCTCTCTCCCTCTCTCTCCCTCTATCTCCCTCTCTCTCTCCCTCTCTCTCTCCCTCTCTCTCTACCTCTCTCTCCCTCTCTCTTTCCCACTCTCTCTCTTTCCCACTCTCTTTCCCACTTTCTCTCTCTCTCCTTCTCTCTTCCCCACTCTCTCCCTCTCTCTTTCCCACTCTCCCTCTCTCTCTCCCTCTCTATTTCCCATTCTCTCCCTCTCTCTCTCTCTCTCTCTCTCTCTCTTTCCCACTTCCCTCTCTCTCTCTCTTTCCCTCTCACTCTCTCACTCTCTTTCCCACTCTCTCTCCCTCTCACTTTCCCTCTCTCTCTCCCTCTCTCTCCCTCTCTCTCTCCCTCTCTCTCTCCCTCTCTCTCCCTCTCTCTTTCCCACTCTCTTTCCCACTCTCTTTCCCACTTTCTCTCTCTCTCCTTCTCTCTTCCCCACTCTCTCCCTCTCTTTCCCACTCTCCCTCTCTCTCTCCCTCTCTCTTTCCCATTATCTCCCTCTCTCTCTCTCTCTCTCCCTCTCTCTCTCTCTCTCTTTCCCACTTCCCTCTCCCTCTCTCTTTCCCACTCTCCCTCTCTCTCTCTCTCTCTCCCTCTCTCTTTCCCACTCTCCCACTCTCTCTCCCGCTCTCTCTCCCTCTCTCTTTCCCACTATCCCTCTCTCTCTCCCTCTCTCTCCCTCTCTCTTTCCCACTCTCTCCCTCTCTCTCTCTACCTCTCTCCCTCTCTCTTCCCCACTCCCTCCCTCTCTCTTTCCCTCTCTCTTTCCCACTCTCTTTCCCTCTCTCTCCCTCTCTATTTCCAACTCTCCCTCTCTCTTTCCCACTCTCTTTCCCTCTCTCTCCCTCTCTCTTTCCCTCTCTCTCTCCCTCTCTCTTTCCCACTCTCTCTCCCTCTCTCTTTCCCACTATCTCACATTCCTCTTTCCAACTCTCCCTCTCGCTTTCCCACTCTCCCTCTCACTTTCCCACTCTCTCCCTCTCTCTTTCCCTCACTCTCCCTCTCTCTTTCCCATTCTTTCCCTCTCTCTTTCCCACTCTCTCTCTCTCTGTCCCTCTCTCTGCTTCCCTCACACTATCTCTCTCTCTCTGTCCCATCACACACTCTGGTTCTCTCTCTCTCTCTGTCTCTCTCTCCCGCTCCCTCTCTCTTTGTATCTCTGCCTCAATTCCTCTCAATATTTACTGTCTATACATCTCTCTGTCTCTCTCTCTCTCTCTGGCTCCTTCTCTGTCTCATCATCTCACTCTCTCTTTGTCTCTCTCTCTCACTTGTGGCTTCTCCCTCTCTCTCCCTGTCTGTCTCTCCCTCCCTCTCTCTCTCTCCCTCACTCTGACTCACTCTCTCTGTCTCTCTCTCTCTCACTCACTCTGACTTACTCTCTCTCTCTATCTCACTGTCTCTCTCTTTGTCTCTCTCCCCCTCCCTCTCTCCTCACTCTGACTCACTCTGTCTCTCTCTCTCTCTGACAGGTGAGGTTGGAGACTGGAAGAATCACTTCACAGTGTCTCAGAATGAAGATTTTGATGAACACTATGAGAGACAGATGGGTCACAGCTCACTGAAGTTTCGCAACGTCCTGTAACCACTCTGAGCGATAAAGCAAATAAACTTCTCCAATCACCAAAAACACAAACTCGGATTATTTCACATCAACTCTGATCCATCATTGAACAGATTACAGATATCTCCCTGAGAGAGAGAGGGGACTGAGAGACACCAGTCAGTGTACAGATATCTCACTGAGAGAGAGAGAGGACTGAGAGACACCAGTCAGTGTACAGATATCTCCCTGAGAGAGAGGGGGGACTGAGAGACACCAGTCAGTGTACAGATATCTCACTGAGAGAGAGAGAGGACTGAGAGACACCAGTCAGTGTACAGATATCTCCCTGAGACAGAGGGGACAGAGAGACAGCAGTCAGTGTACAGATATCTCCCTGAGAGAGAGGGGACTGAGAAACACCAGTCAGATATCTCCCTGGGAGAGAGGGGACTGTGAGACACCAGTCAGTGTACAGATACATCCCTGAGAGAGAGGGGACTGAGAATCACCAGTCAGTGTACAGATATCTCCCTGAGAGAGAGAGGGGACTGAGAGACACCAGTCAGTTTACAGATACCTCCCTGAGACAGAGGTGACTGAGAGACACCAGTCAGTGTATAGCTATCTCCCTGAGAGAGAGCGGACTGAGAGACACAAGTCAGTGTACAGATATCCCCCTGGGAGAGAGGGAGGGGACTGAGAGACACCGGTCAGTGCACAGATATCTCCCTGAGAGAGAGAGGGGGCTGAGAGAAACCAGTGAGTTTAGAGATATCTCCCTGAGAGAGAAAGGGGAATGAGAGATAGGGGACTGAATCACCAGTCAGTGTACAGATATCTCCCTGAGAGAGAGAGGGAGGACTGAGGGACACCAGTCAGTGTACAGATATCTCCCTGAGAGAAAGGGGACTGAGAGACACCAGTCAGTGTACAGATATCTCCCAGAGAGAGAAAGGGACTGAGAGACACCAGTCAGTGTACATATATCTCCCTCATAGAGGGAGGGGACTGAGAGACACCAGTCAGTGTACAGATATCTCCCTGAGAGAGAGGGAGGACTGAGAGACACCAGTCAGTGTACAGATATCTCCCTGAGAGAAAGGGGACTGAGAGACACCAGTCAGTGTACAGATATCTCCCTGAGAGAGAGAGGGGACTGAGAGACACCAGTCAGTGTACAGATATCTCCCTGAGAGAGAGAGGGGACTGAGAGGCACCAGGCAGTGTACAGATATCTCCCTGAGAGAGAGAGGGGGGACTGAGAGACACCAGTCAGTGTTCAGATATCTCCCTCAGAGAGAGTGGGGACTGAGAGACACCGGTCAGTGTTGAGATATCTCCCTGAGAGAGAGGGAGAGGACTGAGAGACTCCAGTCAGTGTACAGATATCTCCCTCAGAGTGAGGGACCGAGAGACACCAGTCAGTGTACAGATATCTCTCTGAGAGAGAGAAGGACAGAGACACCTGTCAGTGTACAGCTAGCTCCCTGAGAGAGAGGGGACAGAGAGACAGCAGTCGGTGTACAGATATCTCCCTGAGAGAGAGGGGACTGAGAAACACCAGTCAGTGTACAGATATCTCTCTGAGAGAGAGAGGGGACTGAGAGACACCAGTCAGTGTACAGATACTTCCCTGAGAGAGATAGGGGACGGAGAATCACCAGTCAGTGTACAGATAACTCCCTGAGAGAGATAGGGGACTGAGAGACACCAGTCAGTGTACAGATATCTCCCTGAGAGAGAGAGGGGACTGAGAGACACCAGTCAGTGTACAGATATCTCCCTGAGAGAGAAGGGACTGAGAGACACCAGTCAGTGTACAGATATCTCCCTGAGAGAGAGAGGGGACTGAGAGACACCAGTCAGTGTTCAGATATCTCCCTGAGAGAGGGGACTGAGAGACACCAGTCAGTGTACAGATATCTCCCTGAAAGGGGGGACTGAGAGACACCAGGCAGTGTACAGATATCACCCTGAGAGAGAGGGGACTGAGAGACACCAGTCAGTGTACAGATATCTCCCTGAGAGAGAGAGTGGGGACTGAGAGACACCGGTCAGTGTTCAGATATCTCCCTGAGAGAGAGGGAGAGGACTGAGAGACACTAGTCAGAGTACAGTTATCTCCCTCAGAGAGAGGGACTGAGAGACAGCTGTCAGTGTACAGATAGCTCCCTGAGAAAGAGAGTGGACCGAGAGACACCAGTCAGTGTACAGATAGCTCCCTGAGAGAGAGAGTGGACTGAGAGACACCAGTCAATGAACAGATATCTCCCTGAGAGAGAGTGGACTGAGAGACACAAGTTAGTGTGCAGATATCTCCCTGAGAGAGAGTGGGGACTGAGAGACACCAGTGAGTTTAGAGATATCTCCCTGAGAAAGATAGGGGGATGAGAGACACCAGTCAGTGTACAGATATCTCCCTGAGAGAGGGGACTGCGAGACACCAGTCAGTGTGCAGATATCTCCCTGAGAGAGGGGGGACTGAGAGACACCAGTCAGTGTACAGATATCTCCCTGACAGAGAGGGGACTGAGAGACACCTGTCACTGTACAGATATCTCCCTCAGAGAGAGGGGACTGAGAGACACCAGTCAGTGTACAGATATCTCCCGGACAGAGAGAGGACTGAGAGACACCTGTCACTGTACAGATATCTCCCTGAGAGAGAGGGGACTGAGAGACACCAGGCAGTGTACAGATGTCTCACTGAGTGAGAGGGGACCGAGAGACACCAGTCAGTGTACAGATATCTCACTGAGAGAGAGAGGACACTGAGAGACACCAGTCAGTGTACAGATATCTCCCTGAGAGAGAGAGGGGACTGAGAGACACCAGTCAGTGTACAGATATCTCCCTGAGAGAGAGGGGGGACTGAGAGACCCCAGTCAGTGTACAGATATCTCCCTGAGAGAGAGAGAGGGGGGGACTGAGAGACCCCAGTCAGTGTACAGATATCTCCCTGAGAGAGAGAGAGAGGGGACTGAGAGACACCAGTCAGTGTACAGATATCTCCTGGGGATAGAGTGGAGGGCTCTGAGGGGACCTGGGGGAGACATTAATTGCCTCTGTGCTTCTGCTGCTCCCAGGCACCTACTTTGCCCTCCCAAGCTCCCTCACCCAGGCCCCCTCACATCCTTCAAATGTCCCAAGCGGAAATAAGTGTCACTGGGGCCTTACCCCTTTTTGGCAGTTTTGACAAAACCTCCTGACTTTCGTGCTCTATTTTCGAAATCCCATCAAACCCTGAGATATCCGTAAGATTATCGTTCCAGCCACGGTTTGATCAGGCTATCACAGCCAACTCGGTTATTCATGTTATTAGTAATAAATCCCTGTTCCTTTGTAGCTGGAGCTGTGCAACGTCCAGATGGCAGTTTCCAAAATGGCTGAAGCTCTCAAGCACCGCAAACAACAATCCTATTGACAGATGAGAATGTCTTGAATTAGCTGTGACATATTCTATCGGGGTATCACTCCATTTCATCCCAACTTTAACAATGGCAAAACCTTCCAGTGAAAGTTCAGCATCAAAAGTCGACTGGAAAAGTTGACTTTTTCCTTTGAGTGATAGTTATTTTGCCGTCTTGATTTATAACGAGAACCACCCTGAGATCGACATGGACGGAGCATGTACGAGGGAATTACTCCAGACGCTGGAAGTCTGAAATATCCACGGCAGCTCCCCGGAAATCCCAGCGGGCCAGGCAGCATCTGTGGAGAGGGAGACAGAGAGTCAACATTTCTGGTCTATGATCTGTGTTTGGACTGGCGGGGGTGGGGGGCGCGGGGGAAGGGGGTGAGAGACAGGCGTCACTGAGCGCGGTTTCTCCCCCCACAGAGGCGGACAGACGTGCTGAGTATTTCCCACACTTCCCGTCGCAATTGGGGCTAAATTGACGCTTTCCTCCCGCCTGCCGTGAAGCAGTCGGACATCCTGCCAGCGTCTCGTTCCCCTTCAGCGGGAAACCCCAACCAGCCGTCAACTCAAATCTGGTTTGCAGCAACCTTAAATATCAAGTTCAACACAATAATGGTCAGGTTTGATGACAAGGAACCACTCGTTGACCAAAAAATGTAATCAACGTTGAAGCAATAAATTGATAATTTAAAAAATACAGATTAATACAGCGGATCACGAAAAAGTGTCAACCAGCGGAGCGAAAAGATTAAAACCTTTTTTTATCTTTTCATTCCTGGAGCAGAGGTAGAGCGAGACAGACCGGGATCTGAAATCTGGTTTCCAGGCAGAGGGACGAAACCGAAGTTTGGGTTAACGCTGACCGATCTTGTGTTTGTCTTTGATGGTGCAGATTCTGATCTGCTCTCAGTGTTATCCTTGTGAAAGTGGGGTTCAGAAGCAGTTGGTGTTTCAGCCTGTGTTATCCTCCCGTCCTCTGTGGGTGCGAGTCGGGTTTCTGGGCAGGGAGGAGGAGAAGGAGGATGTAAGTGTGTGTGTGTGTGTGTGTCCCACGTCGAGCAGCCTGTGCACACTTATGTGGGCATCCAGTTCATTCTCAGGTTCGAAGCAGGACTCAGGCAAGGAGGGATTGGCTGGAAAGCCCAAAATAGGGCTGACTGGAGGCAAATCTGTAAATGTAGGCTCCACCCCCAAGGCCTCATTATCAGCCAATTAGGAAACAGTATTCATGTTCTGCAGCCATCTCGGCTTCTTTGAACCTGGCTCCACGCGATATCCCACAGCCACATCGGAACGACCCGAACCTCAGGAGCACCACAAACAACCTTCCCATGCACAATGCAAATATCCTGAACAAGACGTTCCACCTTCCACTGAGATATTATTCCAGGTTTGTCTGTCAAGTCTGAAAATGGGCAACATCTTCCAGTTATAAAGAGCCCCAGGCCAGGACACAATGGAAATAAAGAGTTCTTTCCTCATTATATTGAGTACACAGAGCTGAGGGACGTCTGCTGCTGGACTGACTGAATAAAGGAAGGTAGTTACTTAGAGCTTTGCCTCTTTGACTTGAGGATCTGACGCTGCTGTGTACTGGAGATAATGGCGTTACCATAACTCCCACTGCAGACCTCCCTTCTGCCCCTCGAGACAGTCAGGCGGCTGGGGCAAGGACACGGCCTGACCATGAAGTTCCCCCATCATTCCTCTCTCTCCAGTGCGCCTCCTTCAACCGCCCAGATTTCTCGAGCTGCTTTCACGTGTTTCTTCACAGTGATTCCTTCGATAAAGCACCAATGTCTCTCTTACCTCGGCGTCGACAACGCTGCCACCACGGTATATAATTGGGTCCTTTTATCTTGGGGTCTCGGGGTGGGGCAGACTGCAGACATATTGGGGAATCTGTTGAACACTTGTTTATTAGAACTACATCAGAACAGGTTACAGATTAGGCCTGGAGCTCTGACCTCACCCAAATTCTCCCCAAGAGTCTAACACACGACTGCCTTGGGCAGAGCCACATCATCAGCTACTTCATATATTTGCACATCCCATCCAATAAACCTGGAGGACATCAACCATTGGAGACTTGGAGAGAAAACAAGGTAACAGCAGGAGCTCTTTCTCTAGTCCCTACCCCGCTCTCTCTCTCTGTCTCCACATCGCTCTCTCTCTGTCTCCACATCGCTCTCTGTCTACATCGCTCTCTCACTGTTAACATCGCTGTCTCTCTCTCTCTGTCTCTACATCGCTCTCTCTCTCTGTCCCTACCCTGCTGTCTCTCTGTCTCTACATCGCTCTCCCTCTCTCTGTCTCTACATCGCTGTCTCTCTCTCTGTCTCTACATCGCTCTCTCACTGTGTCTACATCGCTGTCTCTCTCTGTCTCTACATCGCTCTCTCACCGTGTCTACATCGCTCTCTCTCTCTCTGTCTCTACATCGCTCTCTCACTGTGTCTACATCGCTGTCTCTCTCTGTCTCTACATCGCTCTCTCACTGTGTCTACATCGCTGTCTCTCTCTCTCTGTCTCTACATCGCTCTCTCTCTCTGTCCCTACCCTGCTGTCTCTCTGTCTCTACATCGCTCTCTCACTGTGTCTACATCACTCTCTCTCTCTCTGTCTCCACATCGCTCTCTCACTGTGTCTACATCGCTGTCTCTCTCTCTGTCTCTACATCGCTCTCTCTCTCTGTCCCTACCCTGCTCTCTTTCTCTCTTTTCTCTCTCTGTCTATTTCTCTCTGTCTGTCTTTTTCTCTCTCTGTCTGTCTCTTTCGCTCTGTCTGTCTCTCTCTCAGTCTCTTTCTCTGTCTGTCTCTGTCTCTTTCTTTCTCTCTCGCAGTCTCTATCTGTCTCTCACAATCTCTCTTTCACTCTATCCCTACCCCGCTCTCTCTCTCTCTGTCTCTACATCACTGTCTCTCCATCTCTCTCTCTGTCGTTCTCTGTTGCTCTGTGTCTCTCTCTCTTTTCTCTCTCTGTCTGTCTCTGTCTCTTTCTTTCTTTCTCTCAGTCTCTATCTCTCACAATCTCTCTTTCACTCTGTCTGTCTCTCTGTCTCTTTCAGTCTCTATCTGTCTCTATCTGTGTCTCACAATGTCTCTTTTGCTCTGTCTCTCTCTCTCTCACAGTCTCTATCTGTCTCTCACAATGTCTCTTTCGCTCTGTCTCTCTCTCTCTCACAGTCTCTATCTGTCTCTTGCAATCTCTCTTTCGCTCTGTCTGTCTCTCTCTGTCTCTTTCTGTGCCTCTCATTCTGGTCTCTGTGTCTTTTCACAGTAACTTCATTTGAAGCCTACTTGTGACGATAAGCGATTTTCATTTCTCTCTCTCTATCTCTGAACCGGGCCCCTTGCCCAGAGAGAAGGCGAAGGAATGAAACCAAACTGGTTCCAGTCCTGTCAACACTTGCAATCTGTCTCCTCGATTGGTGACAAACTCCTCCTCAAAGTTAAACCCAATTCACAGCTCAAAGATTAAACTGACTGAGATTCAATAAGGTAAGAACATAGATCATAGAGAAATACAGCACAGAACAGGCCCTTCGGCCCACAATGTTGTGCCAAACTTTTGTCCTAGGTTAATCATAGATCATAGAATTTTGGACACTAAGGGCAATTTATCATGGCCAATCCACCCAACCTGCACATCTTTGGACTGTGGGAGGAAACCGGAGCACCCGGAGGAAACCCACAGCAGTCACGGGGAGGATGTGCAGACTCCACACAGACAGTGACCCAGCCGGGAATCGAACCTGGGACCCTGGAGCTGTGAAGCAATTGTGCTATCCACAATGCTACTGTGCTGCCCTTAAGAACAAATTAATCTACACTCCATTATTCTACCCTAATCCATGTACCTATCCAATAGCCGCTTGAAGGTCCCTAACGTTTCCGACTCAACTACTTCCACAGACAGTGCATTCCATGCCCCCACTACTCTCTGGGTAAAGAACCTACCTCTGACATCCCCCCTATATCTTCCATCATTTACCTTAAATTTATGGCCCCTTTTAATGGTTTGTTCTACCTGGGGAAAAAGTCTCTGACTGTCTACTCTATCTATTCCCCTGATCATCTTAATAACCTCTATCAAGTCGCCCCTCATCCTTCTCCGTTCTAATGAGAAAAGGCCTAGCACCCTCAACCTTTCCTCGTAAGACCTACTCTCCATTCCAGGCAGCATCCTGGTAAATCTCCTTTGCACCTTTTCCAAAGCTTCCACATCTTTCCTAAAATGAGGTGACCAGAACTGCACACACTACTCCAAATGTGGCCTTACGAAGGTTTTGTACAGCTGCATCATCACCTCACGGCTCTTAAATTCAATCCCTCTGCTAATGAACACACTAACACACCATAGGCCTTCTTCACAGCTCTATCCACTTGAGTGGCAACTTTCAAAGATCTATGAACATAGACCCCAAGATCTCTCTGCTACTCTACATTGCCAAGAACCCTACCGTTAATCCTGTATTCCGCATTCAGATTTGTCCTTCCAAAATGGACAACCTCACACTTTTCAGGGTTAAACTCCATCTGCCACTTCTCAGCCCAGCTCTGCATCCGATCGATGTCTCTTTGCAGCCGACAACAGCCCTCCTCACTATCCACAACTCCACCAATCTTCGTATCATCTGCAAATTTACTGACCAACCCTCATCCTGAATGAATTGACCATGGTGCTGCCCAGTTTCAGGATCCTGGAGATGGAGCTGGACTTTCATCCGGAGCTGCGAGACTTGACAATCAGGAAGACGCAGCTCAAACTGCTGGAAGATGTCCCCTTAGCCGACTGGGTGGCTGATAACTGGGAGATGGTGAAAAACTTCCAGGCCAAGCCCGATGACCTGCTCATCGCCACCTACCCCAAATCAGGTGAGTGGAGAACAGGCCTCACGGTGGGGGGAGAGGGCCCAGGCCTCACGGTGGGGAGAGAGGCACAGTCACACAGTGGATGGAAAGTGCCCAGGCCTCACTGTGCAGGACGAGGGCCCAGGCCTCTGTGCAGGTTGAGGGCCCAGGCCTCATTGTGGAGGATGAGGGCCCAGGCCTCACTGTGGAGGATGAGGGCCCAGGCCTTACTGTGCAGGATGTGGGCCCAGGCCTCACTGTGCAGGATGAGGGCCCAGGCCTCACTGTGCTGGGCGAGGGCCCAGACCTCACTGTGCAGGACGAGGGCCAAGACCTCACTGTGCAGGATGAGGGCCCAGGTCTCACTGTGCAGGACGAGGGCCCAGGCCTCTGTGCAGGATGAGGGCCCAGGCCTCACTGTGCAGGATGTGGGCCCAGGCCTCATTGTGCAGGATGAGGGCCCAGGCCTCTGTGCAGGATGAGGGCCCAGGGATCACTGTGCAGGATGAGGGCTCAGGCCTCTGTGCAGGATGAGGGCCGAGGCCTCACTGTGCAGGATGAGGGCCCAGGCCTCACTGTGCAGGATGAGGGCCCAGGCCTCACTGTGCAGGATGAGGGCCCAGGCCTCATGGTGGAGTGGTGGCCCAGGCCTCATGGTGGAAGCTAAGGGCCCAGGCCTGACGGTGGGTTGGGAGAGTCCAGGCATTACGATGGGGGACACCATTTGAGGAGGGCTGCTGGAATCTGTGTGAATTTGATTCTCTTGACCACTCATGGGGATGTTTAAAGTCTCTGTGTGTCTCTCACTCTAACTCTGTTCCTCCATCTCCCTGACATTCTCTCCCACTCTCTCTGTTCCCCTCTCACTCTCTCTGTTCCCATCTCACTTTCACATGTCTCTGTTCCTCTCTCTCTCTGTCACACTCTCTCACACTCTCTCTGTTCCTCTCTCTCTCACACTCTCTCTGTTCCTCTCTCTCTGTCACACTCTCTCTCTCACTCTCTGTTCCTCTCTCTCTCTCTGTCACACTCTCTCTCTCACTCTCTCTGTTCCTCTCTCTCTCTCTCACACTCTCTCTGTTCCTCTCTCTCTGTCACACTCTCTCTCTCACTCTCTGTTCCTCTCTCTCTCTCTGTCACACTCTCTCTCACACTCTCTCTGTTTCTCTCTCTCTCTGTCACACTCTCTCACACTCTCTCTGTTCCTCTCTCTCTCTGTCACACTCTCTCTCACTCTCTCTGTTCCTCTCTCTCTCTGTCACACTCTCTCTGTTCCTCTCTCTCTCTCTCACTCTCTCTGTTCCTCTCTCTCTCTCTCACACTCTCTCACACTCTCTCTGTTCCTCTCTCACTGTCACATGTCTCTGTTCCTCTCTCTCTCTGTCACACTCTCTCACACTCTCTGTTCCTCTCTCTCTCTGTCACACTGTCACACTCTCTCTGTTCCTCTCTCTCTCTGTCACACTCTCTCTGTTCCTCTCTCTCTCTGTCACATTCTCTCTCACACTCTCTTTGTTCGTCTCTCTCTGTCTCTCTCTGTCTCTCTCTCTCTCTCTCTCTCTCTCTGTCTCTCTCTCTTTCTCTCCCTCTCTCTCACTCTCTCTCCCTCTCTCCACAGGGACAACATGGATGCAGGAAATTGTGGATCTGATCAATCAGAACGGTGATGTGAAGATGTGTAAACGAGCTCCCGTCTATGAACGAATCCCCTTCCTTGAATTATTTGAGGATGAGGGGCCTCCTGGTGAGACCCTTTATCGGGGAGGTGGGGAGGTGGGGGGGTGGGGGTGGGGGGGGGGGGGGGGGGGTGGGGGTGGGGTGGTGGGGGTGGGGGGGGGGTGGGGGGGGTGGGGGTGGGGGGGGCGGGTGGGGGGGGGGTGGGGGGGTTGGGCTGTAAAAGTTGGGAAGTTTTGCTCCAACTGTTGGTGTTTCTGCAGCTGGAGTACTGCGTATGGTTTGGGTCTCCTTACTCACGGAGGGAGAGACTGGTGTCGGAGGCAGTTCAGAGGAGGTTCCCCGGGGTGATGCCTGGGATGGGGGGAGGGGGTATTTGTCTTGTGAGGTTTGGGCAGGTTGGGGTGACACACCCATTGGAGTTTAGAAGAATGAGAGGGGGGGGGGGCTCGACACGGCGAATGCTGAGAGGATGTTTCCCCCCGTACCCCGGGGAGAGTCGGTGCCCATGGGGGGGGACCCGTACCCCGGGGAGAGTCGGTGCCCGTGGGGAGGGACCCGTACCCCGGGGAGAGTCGGTGCCCGTGGGGGGAGGGACCCATACCCCGGGGAGAGTCGGTGCCCGTGGGGAGGGGGACCCGTACCCCGGGGAGAGTCGGTGCCCGTGTGGAGGGACCCGTACCCCGGGGAGAGTCGGTGCCCGTGGGGGGGGGGACCCATACCCCGGGGAGAGTCGAGTGTACAATGTGAGCAGGATTATTTGAGCGGAATGCTGTAACATCTCCATCTCGCAGGTATTGAACTGATTGAGAAAATGGCGTCTCCGAGGGTGATTAAAACTCACCTCCCGATCCAACTGGTTCCCAAATCCTTCTGGGAGCAGGAGTGTAAGGTAGGGACCCGGGACACATCCCTCCCCTCCCCCCCCCCCATCACCCCCATCTACCCCGTAAACCCCTCATCCCTCACCCTGTTCAACACTCCCTCACCCCCTCCCTCACTCCCCCTCCCTCAGTCTCCAAACTGTGGGACTCCCTCACTCCCCCCTCCCTCAGTCTCCAAACTGTGGGACTCCCTCACCCCTCCCTCCCTCAGTCTCCAAACTGTGGGACTCCCTCACTCCCCCCTCCCTCAGTCTCCAAACTGTGAGACTCCCTCACCTCCCCCCTCCCTCAGTCTCCAAACTGTGGGACTCCCTCACTCCCCCCTCACTCAGACAGGTCAGAGGGAAGAGTGAGGACTCCCTAATGGATTTGTGTTTCCTCTTCCCAGACCATAGTCGTCGCTCGAAATGCTAAAGATAATCTTGTGTCGTATTTCCATTTCCATCGGATGGAAAACACAATGCCGGAACCGGGAGACTGGCTGGAATTCTTCCAAAAATTCCTGCACGGACAAGGTGGGTTTCCTCCGCACATCAACTGTAATGATGTGTATATATGTAGACAGCGAAAAGGGTTAATTATTACATCTCAGTGTAACACTGCCCACTAGAGGGCAGCATTGCATCGCACTATCAATAACAACACTGAGAGGATCTCGGTCTCTGCCAACCAGGAGCGACGAGATTGAGTGTGATAGATCCTTCACAACATAGTTTAGCATGTTTAGTTTCAATTAGTTAATACTTTAATATAAATTACTTGATTGCTAGTTATAGTTCAGTGCAGTGTGCAAACTCAATATTAATCAATTGTTACGCAATAAATGAGTTTGCTTTAAGTTGAAGACTGATGGATTGTTCACAGTCACACCACCAGACCATTCCCAATCAGGAGCAAAGTGTAAAGAGATAGATTACCCAAAGGTTAATATATCATCAACAATCCTTAACCGAGCATCAAACACTCCCAGGAAATGAAAAATGAAATGAAAATCGCTTATTGTCATGAGTAGGCTTCAATGAAGTTAGTGCGAAAAGCTCCTAGTCGCCACATTCTGCCACCTGTTCGGGGAGGCTGGTACGGAAATTGAACCGTGCTGCTGGCCTGCCTTGGCCTGCTTTAAAAGCCAGCGAATTAGCCCAGTGCTAAACCAGCCCCAGGTACAGGTACAACACGGGGTTAGATACAGAGTAAAGCTCCCTCCACACTGTCCCCATCAAACATTCCCAGGACAGGTACAGCACGGGGTTAGATACAGAGTAAAGCTCCTTCTACACTGTCCCCATCAAACACTCCCAGGACAGGTGCAGCACGGTGTTAGATACAGAGTAAAGCTCCCTCTACACTGTCCCTGTTCTTGTCTTTGGGAACAGGGAGAATCTCGATGGGATCTTACTGTGCCTGTTCTTGCTCTGTTTCAGTGAGCTGGGGTTCCTGGTACGACCATGTGAAGGGATGGTGGGAAGCGAAGATCAAACATCGGATTCTCTTCCTCTTCTTTGAGGATATAAAGGAGGTAACGGCCGTGGGAGGGACTGAGTGTGGAGGAGGATGAGTGTCCGAGGGTGTAATATTGTGTGAGGGAGGCGGGTGGGGAGAGAGAGAGAGACACACAGAAACAGCGAGAGATAGAGACAGCGAGAGATAGTGGCAGCGGGAGCGAGAGGCAGCGGGAGATAGAGACAGCAAGAGATAGAGACAGGGAGAGATAGAGACAGGGAGAGATAGAGACAGGGAGAGATAGAGACAGGGAGAGATAGAGACAGCAAGAGAGATAGAGGCAGCAAGAGATAGAGACAGGGAGAGATAGAGACAGGGAGAGATAGAGACAGGGAGAGATAGAGACAGGGAGAGATAGAGACAGGGAGAGATAGAGACAGGGAGAGATAGAGGCAGCGGGAGATAGAGGCAGCGGCATATAGAGGCAGCAGGAGATAGAGACAGCGAGAGATAGAGGCAGCGGGAGCTAGAGGCAGCGGGAGATAGAGACAGCAAGAGATAGAGACAGGGAGAGATAGAGACAGGGAGAGATAGAGACAGGGAGAGATAGAGACAGCGAGAGATAGAGACAGCGAGAGATAGAGACAGCGAGAGCAAGAGTGAGACGAGACAAGATAGACAAAGAGAGAGAGGAAGTCAGCGTGAGAGATGAGACAGCTGTCATAATATTCACCCACGCACATCATGGTGTAAGAGCAGGCAGTGACAGACACCCAGGTGAGCCAATCAACATACAGGAAAGAACACAACCAATCACCTGACAGAACACCAGAGGGGGGCTTCCACCTACAAAACACATGAGACATCAGCACTCCACCTCTTTCCACTGGTGACAGCTGTAGTGACAGTCAGGGTGTACAAATCATTCAACATCTTCTACACCTGGTTCAGAGCTAGCCTGGTCTAGATATTTAGTGTTAGTTTACTGAGAGTAGCAGAGAGTCAACCCACAGGCAGCTGTGTGCTTCGTTACTGAAGTTCAATAAATCTTATTGAACCAACGCCCACGTTTAGTGTCTACTTGACAGGTAACTGCATCGTGTTGCAGTCCGTGTTACCCGAAGCTGAACAGCACGACAACAGAGAGAGAGGTATTGTTAAGGTACTGTTGTACCCCCCTCCCTGCTGCCTGTCTTCTGGTTAAGCTGCTACAGCCTCACTACACCATCTGGGTTTTCTGTTTTATAGATTTTGGGCAGAGTTGGAATGCCGATCGTGATAGACCAGGCCGAGACATCCCCTTCCGATTCTGAGGCAGAACCAGTGATGATGATTTGATAGACTTGGCAAGCAGCCAATCAGGAAATGTACAATTTACTATTGAGGTCTGTGATTGGTGGGGGCCAGACAGAAAGTTCCAGAAGGAAGGTGGATCTTGTGAAGAGTGCCAGATTGTTTAGGGTGTGCGCTGTGAAGATATCCAGGCACCAGGCAGCTTTGAATCTCTCTCTCTCTGCCTGCTGATTTAGAGAGCTTTCTACAACCTCCAGTTTCTGATTGGATACATGATCAGGAGATCGCTGAGTACAAAGAGTACATCGGCAGCAAAGAACAATCTCATAATTATTAATCCTGTTTCAGTTTAAACCTTTCCCCCCCATTCCCGCCGTGTGTGTCTGTCTTGTGTGTGTATGGGTGGAGGATGGGACGTGGATTTGAGATTAGGCCGATTGTTAGACCATTGTTCTGTTATTACTTTTCATATATTCATCTTTTCCTCTTGTTATTAATAAATAGTTTTTTAATGTTTTTACTTATAAATCTGGAGTCTGCATCTGATTGCAGACGTCTCGGGCAAGAATCTCGAAAAGTTATTCAGAATTATTGGTTAATTCACTGATTTTGCGACCCCGGGGTGGAGGGAGCTGGAACTGACCCACACGCTCGTACAGGGTCTCGTGACGAGAGAGAGAGACACACACAGAGAGACAGTGAGAGAGAGAGACAGTGAGAGAGAGACGGTGAAAGAGAGAGAGAGAGACACACAGAGAGACAGTGAGAGAGAGAGACAGTGAGAGAGAGAGATGGTGAGAGAGAGAGATGGTGAAAGAGAGAGAGAGACACACACAGAGAGACAGTGAGAGAGAGAGACAGAGAGAGAGAGATGGTGAAA
The DNA here is from genome assembly GCF_902713615.1 of Scyliorhinus canicula. Classification (NCBI taxonomy): domain Eukaryota; kingdom Metazoa; phylum Chordata; class Chondrichthyes; order Carcharhiniformes; family Scyliorhinidae; genus Scyliorhinus; species Scyliorhinus canicula. The sequence goes on along the minus strand of NC_052165.1, from coordinate 92,076,677 downwards.
GAGAGAGAGAGACACACACAGAGAGACAGAGAGAGAGAGACAGTGAGAGAGAGACAGACAGACATAGAGAGAGAGAGACAGACAGAGAGGGAGGGAGAGAGAGAGACAGACAGACAGAGAAAGTCACACAGTGTGAGAGAGAGAGACAGACAGAGACAGGGAGAGCGGGATAGAGAGAGAGAGAGAGAGAGTGACAGAGAGAGAGAGAAAGAGAGAGAGGCAGAGAGGCAGAGGCAGAGAGGGAGAGACAGAGAGACAGCGAGAGAGAGAGAGAGACAGAGAGAAACATGAAATTGTTCAGGGTGAGAGTTCAGTGCATCACTCACTGACCTCTGACCCCTGGACTGGGTGATCAGCACCTCTCACTGAGCTGGGTGTGGATGGTCAGTTCCTCTCCCCTTGAGCCTACACTCATTTGGACAGTCAGCGTCTCCCTCACTGACATCTGACCCCTGGTCCGGGTGGTCAGTCGCTTTCCCCTTGACCCTTGACCCCGGTCACGTTTCCTCCGTCCCCGTGTCTCACTGACCCCAGGTCTGGTTTCTCTGTCCTCCCGTCTCACTGACCCCTGACCCTGGGTCTGGTTTCTCGGTCCTCCCGTCTCACTGACCCCGGGTCTGGTTCCTCCGTCCCCCTGTCTCACTGACCCCTGACCCTGGGTCTGGTTTCTCGGTCCTCCCGTCTCACTGACCCCGGGTCTGGTTTCCTCCGTCCCCCTGTCTCACTGACCCCTGACCCTGGGTCTGGTTTTCTCGGTCCTCCTGTCTCACTGACCCCTGACCCTGGGTCTGGTTTCTCGGTCCTCCCATCTCACTGACCCCTGGGTCTTGTTTCTCGGTCCCCCTGTCTCACTGACCCCTGACCCCAGGCCTGGTTTCTCGGTCCCCCTTGTCTCACTGACCCATGAGGTCTCTAACTCCGGTCCATTCCCACCCTATAGAATCCAAGACGGGAGATTCTGAAGGTGGCTGAGTTCATGGAGAAGGTTCTGGAAGAGGACGTCATTGAGAAGATCGTTCACCTTTCCTCCTTCAAGGTCATGAAGGACAATCCGATGGCCAATTACACCACCCTCCCCGAAACACATCATGAATCAGAACATCTCCAGGTTCATGCGCAAAGGTAGGTTCCAAGGGTCAAGGGTGAGAGAGCGGGGTGATCGGGATTGACCTTTCACCCTCTGGGGCCCTGTACCCTGACCTCCCCTGGGCCCAGCCTTTCCGGGTAGGCCGGATTGGGCCTCCCCTGAACCAACCCCATGAACGGCCTCCATTCTGGGCTGGGAGAGACGATCCAGCCATTGAAAAGGGTCAATGTAGAGCATGCGGGGCGGGGCGGCTCCCTGAGACCCTGTCTCCCTCTCCTCACACACACACACACACCAGGAAAGGCTCAAGCTGTAAGTCCCACCTTTGTACTAAATCATTCACGGGATGTGGGGCATCGCTGGCGGTTAATAAATCATTGATAGCTTTAGCTACAAGTGTTCTGGAACAAGAATATTACACTGGCAACTGGAGAGGGTCCCATCACACTCCTGACTTGTGTCCTTGTAGATGGTGGACAGGCTTTGGGGGGAGTCAGGAGGTGAGTTACTCTCCGCAGGATTCCCAGCCTCTGACCTGCTCTGGGAGCCGCAGTGTTTATATGGCTGGGTCCAGTTCAGTTTCTGATCAATGGTCACCCCCAGGATGTTGATGGGGGAATTCAGCGATGGGAATGCCTTCAAATATCAAGGGGCGATGATGATGTGTCCTTGGACCCAACCACCTAAAGCTGTTTCATCAATGACCTTCCCTCCATCGTAAGGTCCGAAGTGGGGATGTTCGCTGCTGACTGCACAATGTTCAGCCCCATTCACAACTCCTCAGACACTGAAGCCGTCCATGTCCAAAATCCATCTCCCCTTGACATTCAATGACATCACCATCGCTGAATCCCCCACTGTCAACATCCTGGGGGGCTACCATTGGCCAGAGACACTGCAGGAAGTTGCCAAGCCTCCGTCAACAGGGGGCAAGGGGAATGTGGATCCCAGGGAGGGAATGGATGGGAAGAGGAAAATCCAAACACATCAGCACGGGAATGACACCCAAATATATTGACACACTCTCTCTCCACTCTCTCTCTCCCTCTCTCTTTCCCACTCTCTCCCTCTCTCTTTCCCTCTCTCTTTCCCTCTCTCTTTCCCTCTCTCTCCCTCTCTCTTTCCCACTCTCAATCTCTCTCCCTCTCTCTTTCCCTCTCTCTCCCACTCTCTTTCCCACTCTCTCCTTCTCTCTTTCCCACTCTCTCCCTCTCTCTTTCCCACTCTCCCTCTCTCTTTCCCACTCTCCCTCTCTCTTTCCCACTCTCTCTCTCTCCCTCACTCTCTCCCTCTCTCTTTCCCACTCTCTCTCTCTCTGTCCTTCTCTCTTTCCCACTCTCTCTCTCTCTCTTTCCCACTCTCTCTCTCTCTTTCCCACTTTCACTCTCTCTCCCTCTCTCTCTCCCTCTCTCTTTCCCACTCTCTCCCTCTCTCTTCCCAATCTCTCTCTCTCTCTCTCTCCCTCACTCTCTCCCTCCTCTCTTTCCCACTCTCACCCTCTCTCTCT
>NC_052165.1:92023903-92073583 GCF_902713615.1 Scyliorhinus canicula | reverse complement strand
GACCCCTGACCCTCAGTCTGAGTGGTCAGTCCCTCTGTCACTGACCCCTGACCCTCAGCCTGAGTGGTCAGTCCCTCTGTCACTGACCCCTGACCCTCAGCCTGAGTGGTCAGACCCTCTGTCACTGACCCCTGACCCTCAGCCTGAGTGGTCAGTCCCTCTGTCACTGACCCCTGACCCTCAGCCTGAGTGGTCAGACCCTCTGTCACTGACCCCTGACCCTCAGCCTGAGTGGTCAGACCCTCTGTCACTGACCCCTGACCCTCAGCCTGAGTGGTCAGTCCCTCTGTCACTGACCCCTGACCCTCAGCCTGAGTGGTCAGACCCTCTGTCACTGACCCCTGACCCTCAGCCTGAGTGGTCCAGACCCTCTGTCACTGACCCCTGACCCTCAGCCTGAGTGGTCAGTCCCTCTGTCACTGACCCCTGACCCTCAGCCTGAGTGGTCAGACCCTCTGTCACTGACCCCTGACCCTCAGCCTGAGTGGTCAGACCCTCTGTTACTGACCCCTGACCCTCAGCCTGAGTGGTCAGTCCCTCTGTCACTGACCCCTGACCCTCAGCCTGAGTGGCCAGACCCTCTGTCCCTGACCCCTGACCCTCAGCTTGTGGTCAGACCCTCTGTCCCTGACCCCTGACCCTCAGCCTGTGGTCAGTCCCTCTGTCACTGACCCTTGACCCTAAGCCTGAGTGGTCAGTTCCTCTGTCACTGACCCCTGACCCTCAGCCTGAGTGGTCAGTCCCTCTGACACTGCTCTCGTTTTTATTGTTTTTTAAAATAAATTTAGAGTACCCAATTATTTTTTCCCAATGAAGGGGCAATGTTGCCCGTCCAATCCACCTACCCTGCACATCTTTGGGTTGTGGGGGTGAAACCCCACGCAGACACGGGGGAGAATGTGCAAACTCCACACGGAGAGTGACCCAGGACTGGGGTCGAACCTGGGACCTCGGTGCCGTGAGGCAGCAGTGCTAACACTTATGTCACCGTGCTGCCCTGTCACTGCTCTCTCACCCCTCGTCTGAAGGGTCCGTGCCTCTCTGTGACCTCTGACCCATGTCCTGGAGGATCAGTGCCTCTCCCACTGACCTCTGACCCCTGATCTCGATGGCCAGTGTCTCTCGCTGACATCTGACCCCTGGTCTGGGTGGTCAGTCCCTCTCTCACTGGGCCTGGGTGTGGATGGTCAGTTCATCTCTGCTTGACCCCTGACCCTACTTTTGGTTCCTCATCACCCTGTCTCACTGACCCCTGACCCCCGGTTCTGGTTATTCAGTCCCCGCTATCTCACTGACCCATGAGGTCTCTAACTCCGGTCCATTCCCACCCTATAGAATCCCAGACGGGAGATCCTGAAGGTGGCCGAGTTCATGGAGAAGGTTCTGGAAGAGGACGTCATTGAGAAGATCGTTCACCTTTCCTCCTTCGAGGTCATGAAGGACAATCCGATGGCCAATTACACCACCATCCCGATGGACATCATGAATCAGAACATCTCCAGGTTCATGCGCAAGGGTAGGTTCGAAGGGTCAAGGGTGAAAGAGCGGCGGGATCGGGATTGACCTTTCACCCTTTGGGCCCTGAGCCCTGACCAGCCCCAGGACCAGCCTTTCCGGGTAGGCCGGATTGGGCCACCCCTGAACCGACCCCCTGAACGGCCTCCATTCTGGGCTGGGAGAGACGATCCAGCCATTGGAAAAGGGTCAATGTAGAGCATGCGGAGCGGGGCGGCTCCCTGAGACCCTGTCTCCCTCTCCTCACACACACACACACACACACACCAGGAAAGGCTCAAGCTGTAAGTCCCAGCCTTTGTACTAAATCATTCACGGGATGTTGGGCATCGCTGACTCAGCCCAGAATTTATTTCCCATTCCTAATTGCCCTTGAGGCACCATATTGAGCCGCTAGAGTCCTGTGTGGTGTAGGTACATCCACTGTGCTGTTAGGGAGAGTCCAGGATTCTGACCCAGTGACAGTGAAGGAGCGGCCGATATATTTCCCAGTCAGGATGGTGTGTGTGTGGGGATGGGGGCAGGGCGGGGGCTCGGAGGGAGGACTTGCCGGCGGTGGGCGTTCCCCGTGCCCCTGCTGCCCCTTGTCCCTCTCGGTGGGAGAGGTGGCGGGTTTGGAAGGTGCTGTCGAAGGAGCCTCGGCGAGTGGCTGCCGTGCATCTTGTAGACGGGACACACGGCTGCCGCTGTGCGTCGGTGGGGGAGGGAGCGGATGTGGAAGGTGGGGGTTAGCGTGTCGATCGAGCGGGAGCTGCTTTGTCCTGGATGGTGTGGAGCTTCTCGAGTGTTGTTGGGAGCCGCACCCATCCAGGCAAGTGGAGAGGGTCCCATCACACTCCTGACTTGTGTCCTTGTAGATGGTGGACAGGCTTTGGGGGGGAGTCAGGAGGTGAGTTACTCTCCGCAGGATTCCCAGCCTCTGACCTGCTCTGGGAGCCGCAGTGTTTATATGGCTGGGTCCAGTTCAGTTTCTGATCAATGGGAACCCCCAGGATGTTGATGGGGGAATTCAGCGATGGGAATGCCTTCAAATATCAAGGGGCGATGATGAGTGTCCTCGGCCCCAACCACCTAAAGCTGCTTCATCAATGACCTTCCCTCCATCGTAAGGTCCGAAGTGGGGATGTTCGCTGCTGACTGCACAATGTTCAGCCCCATTCACAACTCCTCAGACACTGAAGCCGTCCGTGTCCAAATCCATCTCCCCTTGACATTCAATGACATCACCATCGCTGAATCCCCCACTGTCAACATCCAGGGGGGCTACCATTGGCCAGAGACACTGCAGGAAGTCGCCAAGCCTCCATCAACAGGGGGCGAGGGGAATGTGGATCCCAGGGAGGGAATGGATGGGAAGAGGAAAATCCAAACACATCAGCACGGGAATGACACCCAAATATATTGACACACTCTCTCTCGCTCTCTCTCCCCCTCTCTCTTTCCCACTCTCTCCCACTCTCTTTCCCACTCTCTCCCTCTCTCCCTCTCTCCATCTCTCTCTCCCTCTTTCCCACTCTCCCTCTCTCTTTCCACTCTCCCTCTCTCATTCCCACTCTCTCCCTCTCCCTCTCCCTCTCTCTCTCCATCTCTCTTACCCACTCTTTCCCACTCTCCCTCAATCTTTCCCAATCTCCCTCTCTCTTTCCAACTCCCTCCCTCTCTCTTTCCCATTCTCTCCCTCTCTCTCTCCCTCTCTCTTTCCCTTTCTCTTACCCACTCTTTCGCACTCTCCCTCTCTCTTTCCAACTCTCTCCCTCTCTCTTTCCCACTCCCTCTCTCTTTCCCACTCTCCCTCTCTCTTTCCCACTCTCCCTCTCTCTTTCCAACTCTCTCCCTGTCTCTTTCCCTCTCTCCCTCTCTCTCTCCCTCTCTCCTTCCCTCTCTCTTACCCGCTCTCTTTCCCACTATCTTTCCCTCTCTCTCCCTCTCTCTTTCCCTCTCTCCCTCTCTCTTTCCTAATCTCTCCCTCTCTCTTTCCCTCTCTCTCCCTCTCTCTTTCCCTCTCTCTCCCTCTCTCTTTCCCTCTCTCTCCCTCTCTCTTTCCCACCCTCTCTCTCTCTCTCTTTCCCTCTCCCTCTCTCTTTCCCACTCTCCCTCTCTCTCTCTCTCTCTCTCCCTCACTCTGACTCACTCTCTCTCTCTCTCTCTCTGACAGGTGAGGTTGGAGACTGGAAGAATCACTTCACAGTGTCTCAGAATGAAGATTTTGATGAACACTATGAGAGACAGATGGGTCACAGCTCACTGAAGTTCCGCAACGTCCTGTAACCACTCTGAGCGATAAAGCAAATAAACTTCTCCAATCACCAAAAACACAAACTCGCATTATTTCACATCAACTCTGATCCATCATTGAACAGATTACTGATATCTCCCTGAGAGAGAGAGAGGGGACTGAGAGACACCAGTCAGTGTACAGATATCTCCCTGAGAGAGAGAGGGGACTGTGAGACACCAGTCAGTGTACAGATATCTCCCTGAGAGAGAGAAGGGGGACTGAGAGACACCAGTCAGTGTACAGATATCTCCCTGAGAGAGAGAAGGGGGACTGAGAGACACCAGTCAGTGTACAGATATCTCCCTCAGAGTGAGGGGACTGAGAGAAACCAGTCAGTGTACAGATATCTCCCTGAGAGAGAGGAATGAGAGACACCAGTCAGTGTACAGATATCTCCCTGAGAGAGAGGGGGGACTGAGAGACACCAGTCAGTGTACAGATATCTCCCTGAGAGAGAGAGGGACTGAGAGACACCAGTCAGTGTACAGATACCTCCCTGGAAGAGAGGGAGGGGACTGAGAGACACCAGTCAGTGCACAGATATCTCCCTCAGAGTGAGAGGGGACTGAGAGAAACCAGTCAAAGTACAGATATCGCCATGAAAGAGAGAGGAATGAGAGACACCAGTCAGTGTACAGATATCTCCCTGAGAGAGAGAGGGGACTGAGAGACACCAGTCAGTGTACAGATATCTCCCTGAGAGAGAGAGAGGACTGAGAGACACCAGTCAGTGTACATATCTCCCTGAGAGAGAGAGGGGACTGAGAGACACCACTCAGTGTACAGATATCTCCCTGAGAGAGAGAGGGGACTGAGTGACACCAGTCATAGAACATAGAACGATACAGCGCAGTACAGGCCCTTCGGCCCTCGATGTTGCACCGACATGGAAAAAAACTAAAGGCCATCTAACCTACACTATGCCCTTATCATCCATATGCTTATCCAATAAACTTTTAAATGCCCTCAATGTTGGCGAATTCACTAATGTTGCAGATAGGGCATTCCACGGCCTCACCACTCTTTGCGTAAAAAACCCACCTCTGACCTCTGTCCTATATCTATTACCCCTCAATTTAAGGCTATGTCCCCTCGTGCTAGCCACCTCCATCCGCGGGAGAAGGCTCTCGCTGTCCACCCTATCTAACCCTCTGATCATTTTGTATGCCTCTATTATGTCACCTCTTAACCTTCTTCTCTCTAACGCAAACAACCTCAAGTCCATCAGCCTTTCCTCATAAGATTTTCCCTCCATACCAGGCAACATCCTGGTAAATCTCCTCTGCACCCGTTCCAAAGCTGCCACGTCCTTCCTATAATGAGGCGACCAGAACTGTACGCAATACTCCAAATGCGGCCGTACTAGAGTTTTGAACAACTGAAACATGACCTCATGGCTTCGGAACTCAATCCCTCTACCAATAAAGGCCAACACACCATAGGCCTTCTTCACAACCCTATCAACCTGGGTGGCAACTTTCAGGGATCTATGCACATGGACACCGAGATCCCTCTGCTCATCCACACTACCAAGAATTTTACCATTAGCCAAATATTCCGCATTCCTGTTATTCTTTCCAAAGTGAATCACCTCACACTTCTCCACATTAAACTCCATTTGCCACCTCTCAGCCCAGCTCTGCAGCTTATCTATGTCCCTCTGTAACATGCAACATCCTTCCGCACTGTCTACAACTCCACCGACTTTAGTGTCGTCTGCAAATTTACTCACCCATCCTTCTGCGCCCTCCTCTAGGTCATTTATAAAAATGACAAACAGCAACGGCCCCAGAACAGATCCGTGTGGTACGCCACTCGTAACTGAACTCCATTCTGAACATTTCCCATCAACTACCACTCTCTGTCTTCTTTCAACTAGCCAATTTCTGATCCACATCTCTAAATCACCCTCAATCCCCACCCTCTGTATTTTCTGCAATAGCCGACCATGGGGAACCTTATCAAATGCTTTACTGAAATCCATATACACCACATCAACTGCTCTACCCTCGTCTACCTGTTCAGTCACCTTCTCAAAGAACTCAATAAGGTTTGTGAGGCATGACCTACCCTTCACAAAACCATGCTGACTATCCCCAATCATATTATTCCTATCTAGATGATTATAAATCGTATCTTTTATAATCCTCTCCAAGACTTTACCCACCACAGACGTTAGGCTCACCGGCCTATAGTTACCGGGGTTATCTCTACTCCCCTTCTTGAACAAAGGGACCACATTTGCTATCCTCCAGTCCTCTGGCCCTATTCCTGTAGACAATGATGACCTAAAAATCAAAGCCAAAGTCTCAGCAATCTCTTCCCTGGCTTCCCAGCGAATCCTAGGATAAATCCCATCCGGCCCCGGGGACTTATCTATTTCCACCTTGTCCAGAATTGCCAACACTTCTTCCCTACGCACCTCAATGCCATCTATTCTAATAGCCTGGGTCTCAGCATTCTCCTCCACAATATTATCTTTTTCCTGAGTGAATACTGACGAAAAGTATTCATTTAGTATCTCGCTTATCTCCTCAGCCTCCACACACAACTTCCCACCACTGTCCTTGACTGGCCCTACTCTAACCCTAGTCATTCTTTTATTCCTGACATACCTATAGAAAGCTTTTGGGTTTTCCTTGATCCTACCTGCCAAAGGCTTCTCATGTCCCCTCCTTGCTCGTCTTAGCTCTCTCTTTAGATCCTTCCTCGCTTCCTTGTAACTATCAAGCGCCCCAAATGAAACTTCTCGCCTCATCTTCACATAGGCCTCCTTCTTCCTCTTAACAAGAGATTCCACTTCTTTGGTAAACCACGGTTCCCTCGCTCGACCCCTTCCTCCCTGCCTGACTGGTACGTACTTATCAAGAACATGCAATAGCTGTTCCTTGAACAAGCTCCACATATCCAGTGTGCCCAACCCTTGCAGCCTACTTCTCCAGCCTACACATCCTAAGTCATGTCTAATGGCATCATAATTGCCCTTCCCCAAGTTATAACTCTTGCCCTGCGGGGTATACTTATCCCTTTCCATCACTAACGTAAAGGTCACCGAATTGTGGTCACTGTTTCCAAAGTGCTCACCTACCTCCAGATCTAACACCTGGCCTGGTTCATTACCCAAAACCAAATCCAATGTGGCCTCACCTCTTGTTGGCCTGTCAACATATTGTGTCAGGAAACCCTCCTGCACACATTGTACAAAGAACAACCCATCTAATGTACTCGAACTATATCTTTTCCAGTCAATATTTGGAAAGTTAAAGTCTCCCATAACAACTACCCTGTTACTTTCGCTCTTTTCCAGAATCATCTTCGCCATCCTTTGCTCTACATCCCTAGAACTATTAGGTGGCCTATAGAAAACTCCCAACAGGGTGACCTCTCCTTTCCTGTTTCTAACCTCAGCCCATACAACCTCGGAAGAAGAGTCCCCATCTTGCATCCTTTCCGCCACCGTAATACTGTCCTTGACTAGCAGCGCCACACCTCCCCCTCTTTTGCCCCCTTCTCTGACCTTACTAAAACACCTAAACCCGGGAACCTGCAACAATCATTCCTGTCCCTGCTCTATCCATGTCTCTGAAATGGCCACAACATCGAAGTCCCAGGTACCAACCCATGCTGCCAGTTCCCCTACCTTATTTCGTATACTCCTGGCATTGAAGTAGACACACTTCAAACCACCTACCTGAACACTGGCACCCTCCTGTGAAGTCAAATCTGTGCTCCTGACCTCTATACTCTCAATCTCCCGTACCCCAAAACTACAATCCAGATTCCCATGCCCCTGCTGAATTAGTTTAAACCCCCCCAAAGAGTACTAACAAATCTCCCCCCCCAGGATATTGGTGCCCCTCAGGTTCAGATGTAGACCATCCTGTCTAAAGAGGTCCCACCTTCCCCAGAAAGAGCCCCAGCTATCCAGAAATCTGAATCCCTCCCGCCTGCACCATCCCTGTAGCCACGTGTTTAATTGCTCTCTCTCCCTATTCCTCATCTCACTATCACGTGGCACGGGCAACAACCCAGAGATAACAACTCTGTTTGTTCTCGCTCTGAGCTTCCAATCCTAGCTCCCTAAAGGCCTGCCTGACATCCTTGTCCCCTTTCCTACCTATTTCGTTAGTGCCAACGTGGACTACGACTTGGGGCTGCTCCCCCTCCCCCCTAAGGACCCGGAAAACACGATCCGAGACATCACGCACCCTTGCACCTGGGAGGCAACATACCAAACGCGAGTCTCTCTCGCTCCCACAAAATCTCCTATCTGTGCCCCTGACTATTGAGTCCCCAATTACTAATGTAATTGGGGGTGTCAGTGTACAGATATCTACCTGAGAGAGAGAGAGGGGACTGAGAGACACCAGTCAGTGTACAGATATCTCCCTGAGAGAGAGAGGGGACTGAGAGACACCAGTCAGTGTACAGATATCTACCTGAGAGAGAGGGGGGACTGAGAGACACCAGTCAGTGTACAGATATCTCCCTGAGAGAGAGAGGGGACTGAGAGACACCAGTCAGTGTACAGATATCTCCCTGAGAGAGAGAGGGGGACTGAGAGACACCAGTCAGTGTACAGATATCTCCCTGAGAGAGAGAGGGGACTGAGAGACACCAGTCAGTGTACAGATATCTCCCTGAGAGAGAGGGGGACTGAGAGACACCAGTCAGTGTACAGATATCTCCCTGAGAGAGAGGGGACTGAGAGACACCAGTCAGTGTACAGATATCCTCCCTGAGAGAGAGGGGGGTCTGAGAGACACCAGTCAGTGTACAGATATCTCCCTGAGAGAGAGAGGGGGACTGAGAGACACCAGTCAGTGTACAGATATCTCCCTGAGAGAGAGGGGACTGAGAGACACCAGTCAGTGTACAGATATCTCCCTGAGAGAGAGGGGACTGAGAGACACCAGTCAGTGTACAGATATCTCCCTGAGAGAGAGGGGACTGAGAGACACCAGTCAGTGTACAGATATCTCCCTCAGAGAGAGAGGGGACTGAGAGACACCAGTCAGTGTACAGATATCTCCCTGAGAGAGAGGGGGGACTGAGAGACACCAGTCAGTGTACAGATATCTACCTGAGAGAGAGGGGGGACTGAGAGACACCAGTCAGTGTACAGATATCTCCCTGAGAGAGAGGGGGACTGAGAGACACCAGTCAGTGTACAGATATCTCCCTGAGAGAGAGAGGGGACTGAGAGACACCAGTCAGTGTACAGATATCTCCCTGAGAGAGAGGGGGGGTCTGAGAGACACCAGTCAGTGTACAGATATCTCCCTGAGAGAGAGAGGGGGGGTCTGAGAGACACCAGTCAGTGTACAGATATCTACCTGAGAGAGAGAGGGGGGGTCTGAGAGACACCAGTCAGTGTACAGATATCTCCCTGAGAGAGAGGGGGGTCTGAGAGACACCAGTCAGTGTACAGATATCTCCCTGAGAGAGAGAGGGGGGTCTGAGAGACACCAGTCAGTGTACAGATATCTCCCTGAGAGAGAGAGGGGGGTCTGAGAGACACCAGTCAGTGTACAGATATCTCCCTGAGAGAGAGGGGGGGTCTGAGAGACACCAGTCAGTGTACAGATATCTCCCTGAGAGAGAGAGGGGACTGAGAGACACCAGTCAGTGTACAGATATCTACCTGAGAGAGAGAGGGGGGTCTGAGAGACACCAGTCAGTGTACAGATATCTCCCTGAGAGAGAGGGGGGGTCTGAGAGACACCAGTCAGTGTACAGATATCTCCCTGAGAGAGAGGGGGGGTCTGAGAGACACCAGTCAGTGTACAGATATCTACCTGAGAGAGAGGGGGGGTCTGAGAGACACCAGTCAGTGTACAGATATCTACCTGAGAGAGAGGGGGGGTCTGAGAGACACCAGTCAGTGTACAGATATCTACCTGAGAGAGAGGGGGACTGAGAGACACCAGTCAGTGTACAGATATCTACCTGAGAGAGAGGGGGGACTGAGAGACACCAGTCAGTGTACAGATATCTCCCTGAGAGAGAGGGGACTGAGAGACACCAGTCAGTGTACAGATATCTCCCTGAGAGAGAGGGGGGTACTGAGAGACACCAGTCAGTGTACAGATATCTCCCTGAGAGAGAGAGGGGGACTGAGAGACACCAGTCAGTGTACAGATATCTCCCTGAGAGAGAGGGGACTGAGAGACACCAGTCAGTGTACAGATATCTCCCTGAGAGAGAGAGGGGACTGAGAGACACCAGTCAGTGTACAGATATCTCCCTGAGAGAGAGAGGGGACTGAGAGACACCAGTCAGTGTACAGATATCTCCCTGAGAGAGAGGGGACTGAGAGACACCAGTCAGTGTACAGATATCTCCCTGAGAGAGAGGGGACTGAGAGACACCAGTCAGTGTACAGATATCTCCCTTGAGAGAGAGGGGACTGAGAGACACCAGTCAGTGTACAGATATCTCCCTGAGAGAGAGAGGGGACTGAGAGACACCAGTCAGTGTACAGATATCTCCTGAGAGAGAGGGGACTGAGAGACACCAGTCAGTGTACAGATATCTCCCTGAGAGAGAGAGGGGACTGAGAGACACCAGTCAGTGTACAGATATCTCCCTGAGAGAGAGGGGACTGAGAGACACCAGTCAGTGTACAGATATCTCCCTGAGAGAGAGGGGACTGAGAGACACCAGTCAGTGTACAGATATCTCCCTGAGAGAGAGAGGGGACTGAGAGACACCAGTCAGTGTACAGATATCTCCCTGAGAGGGGGGACTGAGAGACACCAGTCAGTGTACAGATATCTCCTGGGGATAGAGTGGAGGGCTCTGAGGGTCCTGGGGGAGACATTAATTGCCTCTGTGCTTCTGCTGCTCCCAGGCACCTACTTTGCCCTCCCAAGCTCCCTCACCCAGGCCCCCTCACATCCTTCAAATGTCCCAAGCGGAAATAAGTGTCACTGGGGCCTCATCCCTTTTTGGCAGTTTTGACAAAACCTCCTGACTTTCGTGCTCTATTTTCGAAAGCCCATCAAACCCTGAGATATCCGTAAGATTATCGTTCCAGCCACGGTTTGATCAGGCTATCACAGCCAACTCGGTTATTCATGTTATTAGTAATAAATCCCTGTTCCTTTGTAGCTGGAGCTGTGCAACATCCAGATGGCAGTTTCCAAAATGGCTGAAGCTCTCAAGCACCGCAAACAACAATCCTATTGACAGATGAGAATGTCTTGAATTAGCTGTGACATATTCTATCGGGGTATCACTCCATTTCATCCCAACTTTAAAAATGGCAAAACCTTCCAGTGAAAGTTCAGCATCAAAAGTCGACTGGAAAAGTTGACTTTTTCCTTTGAGTGATAGTTATTTTGCCGTCTTGATTTATAACGAGAACCACCCTGAGATCGACATGGACGGAGCATGTACGAGGGAATTACTCCAGACGCTGGAAGTCTGAAATATCCACGGCAGCTCCCCGGAAATCCCAGCGGGCCAGGCAGCATCTGTGGAGAGGGAGACAGAGAGTCAACATTTCTGGTCTATGATCTGTGTTCGATCTGGCGGGGGCGGGGGCGGGGGCGAGGGGGGGGGGTCGGGGGAAGGGGGTGAGAGACAGGCGTCACTGAGCGCGGTTTCTCCCCCCCCCCACAGAGGCGGACAGACGTGCTGAGTATTTCCCACACTTCCCGTCGCAATTGGGGCTAAATTGACGCTTTCCTCCCGCCTGCCGTGAAGCAGTCGGACATCCTGCCAGCGTCTCGTTCCCCTTCAGCGGGAAACCCCAACCAGCCGTCAACTCAAATCTGGTTTGTAGCAACCTTAAATATCTGTGTGTATTGGAGATAATGGCGTTACCATAACTCCCACTGCAGACCTCCCTGCTGCCCCTCGCGACAGTCAGGCGGCTGGGGCAAGGACACGGCCTGACCATGAAGTTCCCCCATCATTCCTCTCTCTCCAGTGCGCCTCCTTCAACCGCCCAGATTTCTCGAGCTGCTTTCACGTGTTTCTTCACAGTGATTCCTTCGATAAAGCACCAATGTCTCTCTTACCTCGGCGTCGACAACGCTGCCACCACGGTATATAATTGGGTCCTTTTATCTTGGGCTCTCGGGGTGGGGCAGACTGCAGACATATTGGGGGATCTGTTGAACACTTGTTTATTAGAACTACATCAGAACAGGTTACAGATTAGGCCTGGAGCTCTGACCTCACCCAAATTCTCCCCGAGAGTCTAACACACGACTGCCTTGGGCAGAGCCACATCATCATCTACTTCATATATTTGCACATCCCATCCAATAAACCTGGATGACATCAACCATTGGAGACTTGGAGAGAAAACAAGGTAACAGCAGGAGCTCTTTCTCTAGTCCCTACCCCGCTCTCTCTCTCTGTCTCCACATCGCTCGCTCACTGTGTCTACATCACTCTCTTTGTCTCTACATCACTGTCTCTCTCTCTCTGTCTCTACATCGCTCTCTCTCTGTCCCTACCCCGCTCTCTCTCTCTCTGTCTCTACATCGCTCTCTCACTGTGTCTACATCGCTCTCTGTCTCTCTGTCTCTACATCGCTCTCTCACTGTGTCTACATCGCTCTCTCTGTCTCAACATCACTCTCTCTCTCTCTCTCCATCTCTCTCTCTGTCTTTCTCTGTCGCTCTGTGTCTCTCTCTCTTTTCTCTCTCTGTCTTTCTCTGTCTCTTTCTTTCTTTCTCTCAGTCTCTATCTCTCACAATCTCTCTTTCACTCTGTCTGTCTCTCTGTCTCTTTCAGTCTCTATCTGTCTCTATCTGTCTCTCACAATGTCTATTTCGCTCTGTCTCTCTCTCTCTCACAGTCTCAATCTGTCTCTTACAATCTCTCTTTCGCTCTGTCTGTCTCTCTCTGTCTCATTCTGTGCCTCTCATTCTGGTCTCTGTGTCTTTTCACAGTAACTTCATTTGAAGCCTACTTGTGACGATAAGCGATTTTCATTTCTCTCTCTCTATCTCTGAACCGGGCCCCTTGCCCAGAGAGAAGGCGAAGGAATGAAACCAAACTGGTTCCAGTCCTGTCAACACTTGCAATCTGTCTCCTCGATTGGTGACAAACTCCTCCTCAAAGTTAAACCCAATTCGCAGCTCAAAGATTAAACTGACTGAGATTCAATAAGGTAAGAACATAGAACATAGAGAAATACAGCACAGAACAGGCCCTTCGGCCCACGATGTTGTGCTGAACTTTTGTCCTAGGTTAATCATAGATCATAGAATTTTGGACACTAAGGCAATTTATCATGGCCAATCCACCCAACCTGCACATCTTTGGACTGTGGGAGGAAACCGGAGCACCCGGAGGAAACCCACGCAGTCACGGGGAGGATGTGCAGACTCCGCACAGACAGTGACCCAAGCCGAAATCGAACCTGGGACCCTGGAGCTGTGAAGCAATTGTGCTATCCACAATGCTACTGTGCTGCCCTTCAGAACAAATTAATCTACACTCCATTATTCTACCCTAATCCATAGACCTATCCAATAGCCGCTTGATGGTCCCTAACGTTTCCGACTCAACTACTTCCACAGACAGTGCATTCCATGCCCCCACTACTCTCTGGGTAAAGAACCTACCTCTGACATCCCCCCTATATCTTCCACCATTTACCTTAAATTTATGGCCCCTTTTAATGGTTTGTTCTACCCGGGGAAAAAGTCTCTGACTGTCTACTCTATCTATTCCCCTGATCATCTTAATAACCTCTATCAAGTCGCCCCTCATCCTTCTCCGTTCTAATGAGAAAAGGCCTAGCACACTCAACATTTCCTCGTAAGACCTACTCTCCATTCCAGGCAACATCCTGGTAAATCTCCTTTGCACCTTTTCCAAAGCTTCCACATCTTTCCTAAAATGAGGTGACCAGAACTGCACACACTACTCCAAATGTGGCCTGACCAAGGTTTTGTACAGCTGCATGATCACCTCACGGCTCTTAAATTCAATCCCTCTGCTAATGAACGCTAGCACACCATAGGCCTTCTTCACAGCTCTATCCACTTGAGTGGCAACTTTCAAAGATCTATGAACATAGACCCCAAGATCTCTCTGCTCCTCCACATTGCCAAGAACCCTACCGTTAACCCTGTATTCCGCATTCATATTTGTCCTTCCAAAATGGACAACCTCACACTTTTCAGGGTTAAACTCCATCTGCCACTTCTCAGCCCAGCTCTGCATCCGATCGATGTCTCTTTGCAGCCGACAACAGCCCTCCTCACTATCCACAACTCCACCAATCTTCGTATCATCTGCAAATTTACTGACCAACCCTCATCCTGAATGAATTGACCATGGTGCTGCCCAGTTTCAGGATCCTGGAGATGGAGCTGGACTATCATCCGGAGCTGCGAGACGATACAGTCAGGAAGACGCAGCTCAAACTGCTGGAAGATGTCCCCTTACCCGACTGGGTGGCTGATAACTGGGAGACGGTGAAAAACTTCCAGGCCAAGCCCGATGACCTGCTCATCGCCACCTACCCCAAATCAGGTGAGTGGAGAACAGGCCTCACGGTGGGGGGAGAGGGCCCAGGCCTCACGGTGGGGAGAGAGGCACAGTAACACAGTGGATGGAAAGTGCCCAGGCCTCACTGTGCAGGGCGAGGGCCCAGGCCTCATTGTGGAGGATGAGGACCCAGGCCTCACTGTGGAGGATGAGGGCCCAGGCCTTACTGTGCAGGATGTGGGCCCAGGCCTCACTGTGCAGGATGAGGGCCCAGGCCTCACTGTGCTGGGCGAGGGCCCAGACCTCACTGTGCAGGACGAGGGCCCAGACCTCACTGTGCAGGATGAGGGTCCAGGCCACATTGTACAGGAAAAGGGCCCAGGGATCACTGTGCAGGATGAGGGCCCAGGCCTCACTGTGCAGGATGAGGGCCCAGGACTCATTGTGCAGGACGAGGGCCCAGGGATCACTGTGCAGGATGAGGGCCCAGACCTCATTGTGCAGGATGAGGGCCCAGGCATCACTGTGCAGGACGAGGGCCCAGGCCTCTGTGCAGGATGAGGGCCCAGGCCTCACTGTGCAGGATGAGGGCCCAGGCCTCATTGTGCAGGATGTGGGCCCAGACCTCACTGTGCAGGACGAGGACCCAGACCTCACTGTGCAGGATGAGGGCCCAGGGATCACTGTGCAGGACGAGGACCCAGACCTCACTGTGCAGGATGAGGGCTCAGGCCTCTGTGCAGGATGAGGGCCCAGGCCTTACTGTGAAGGATGAGGGCCCAGGCCTCACTGTGCAGGACGAGGACCCAGACCTCACTGTGCAGGATGAGGGCCCAGGCCTCTGTGCAGGACGAGGGCCCAGGCCTCACTGTGCTGGGCGAGGGCCCAGGGCTCACTGTGCAGGATGTGGGCCCAGACCTCACTGTGCAGGACGAGGACCCAGACCTCACTGTGCAGGATGAGGGCCCAGGGATCACTGTGCAGGACGAGGACCCAGACCTCACTGTGCAGGATGAGGGCTCAGGCCTCTGTGCAGGATGAGGGCCCAGGCCTTACTGTGGAGGATGAGGGCCGAGGCCTCACTGTGCAGGATGAGGACCCAGGCCTCATGGTGGAAGCTAAGGGCCCAGGCCTGACGGTGGGTTGGGCATTACGATGGGGGACACCATTTGAGGAGGGCTGCTGGAATCTGTGTGAATTTGATTCTCTCGACCACTCATGGGGATGTTTAAAGTCTCTGTGTTTCTCTCACTCTAACTCTGTTCCTCCATCTCACTTTCACATGTCTCTGTTCCTATCTCTCTCTGTCACACTCTCTCACACTCTCTCTGTTCCTCTCTCTCTCACACTCTCTCTGTTCCTCTCTCTCTGTCACACTTTCTCTCTCACTCTCTGTTCCTCTCTCTCTCTCTGTCATGCTCTCTCTCTCTCACTCTCTCTGTTCCTCTCTCTCTCTGTCACACTCTCTCTCACACTCTCTCTGTTCCTCTCTCTCTCTGTCACACTCTCTCACACTCTCTCTGTTCCTCTCTCTCTCACACTCTCTCTGTTCCTCTCTCTCTGTCACACTTTCTCTCTCACTCTCTGTTCCTCTCTCTCTCTCTGTCATGCTCTCTCTCTCTCACTCTCTCTGTTCCTCTCTCTCTCTCTGTCACGCTCTCTCTCACACTCTCTTTGTTTGTCTCTCTCTCTGTCACACTCTCTCACACTCTCTGTTCCACTCTCTCTCTGTCACACTCTCTCTGTTCCTCTCTCACTCGGTCACGCTCTCTCTGTTCCTCCTCTCTCTCTCACTCTCTCTGTTCCTCTCTCTCTCTCTCACACTCTCTCACACTCTCTCTGTTCCTCTCTCACTGTCACATGTCTCTGTTCCTCTCTCTCTCTGTCACACTCTCTCACACTCTCTGTTCCTCTCTCTCTCTGTCACACTGTCACACTCTCTCTGTTCCTCTCTCTCTCTGTCACGCTCTCTCTGTTCCTCTCTCACTCTGTCACATTCTCTCTCACACTCTTTTTCTTCGTCTCTCTCTCTGTCTCTCTCTGTCTCTCTCTCTCTCTCTGTCTCTCTCTCTTTCTCTCCCTCTCTCTCACTCTCTCTCCCTCTCTCCACAGGGACAACATGGATGCAGGAAATTGTGGATCTGATCAATCAGAACGGTGATGTGAAGATGTGTAAACGAGCTCCCGTCTATGAACGAATCCCCTTCCTTGAATTATTTGAGGATGAGGGGCCACCTGGTGAGACCCTTTATCTCGGGGAGGTGGGGGGGGGGGGGGGTGGGGGTGGGGGGGGGGGGTGGGGGGTGGGGGGGTGGGGGGGGGGGGTTGGGCTGTAAAAGTTGGGAAGTTTTGCTCCAACTGTTGGTGTTTCTGCAGCTGGAGTACTGCGTATGGTTTGGGCCTCCTTACTCACGGAGAGAGAGACTGGTGTCGGAGGCAGTTCAGAGGAGGTTCCCCGGGGTGATGCCTGGGATGGGGGATGGGGTATTTGTCTTGTGTGGTTTGGGCAGGTTGGGGCGACACACCCATTGGAGTTTAGAAGAATGAGAGGGGGGGGCTCAACACGGCGAATGCTGAGAGGATGTTTCCCCCCGTACCCCGGGGAGAATCGGTGCCCGTGGGAGGGGGGGGGGGGTCCCGTAACCAGGGGAGAGTCGGTGCCCGTGGGGAGGGATCCGTACCCCGGGGAGAGTCGGTGGCCGTGGGAGGGGGGGGTCCCGTAACCAGGGGAGAGTCGGTGCCCGTGGGGAGGGACCCGTACCCCGGGGAGAGTCGGTGCCCGTGGGGAGGGACCCCGTACCCCGGGGACAGTCGGTGCCCGTGGGGAGGGACCCTTACCCCGGGGAGTGTCGGTGCCCGTGGGGAGGGACCCTTACCCCGGGGAGATTCGGTGCCCGTGGGGAGGGACCCTTACCCCGGGGAGAGTCGGTGCCCGTGGAGAGGGACCCGTACCCCGGGGAGAGTCGGTGCCCGTGGGGAGGGACCCGTACCCCGGGGGAGAGTTGGTGCCCATGGGGGGGGAGGGACCCGTACCCCGGGGGAGAGTCTGTGCCCGTGGGGGGGGCTCCCGTAATCAGGGGAGAGTCGGTGCCCGTGGGGAGGGACCCTTACCCCAGGGAGAGTCGGTGCCCGTGGAGAGGGACCCGTTCCCGGGGAGAGTCGGTGCCCGTGGGAGGGACCCGTACCCCGGGGACAGTCAGTGCCCGTGGGGAGGGACCCGTACCCCGGGGAGAGTCGGTACCCGTGGGGAGGGGCCCATACCCCGGGGAGAGTCAGTGCCCATGGAGGAGTGCGCCCTGGGGAGAGTGGTGTCTACAATGTGAGCAGGATTATTTGAGCGGAATGTTGTAACATCTCCATCTCGCAGGTATTGAACTGATTGAGAAAATGGCGTCTCCGAGGGTGATTAAAACTCACCTCCCGATCCAACTGGTTCCCAAATCCTTCTGGGAGCAGGACTGTAAGGTAGGGACCCGGGACACATCGCTCCCCCCCCCCCACCAATCACCCCCATCGACCCCGTAAACCCTTCGTCTCTCACCCTGTTCAACACTCCCTCACACCCCCTCCCTCACTCCCCCTCCCTCAGCCTCCAAACTGTTGGACTCCCTCACTCCCCCCTCCCTCACTCCCCCCTCCCTCAGTCTCCAAACTGTGGGTCTCCCTCCCTCCCCCCTCCCTCAGTCCCCAAACTGTGGGACTCCCTCACTCCCCCCTCCCTCAGTCTCCAAACTGTGGGACTCCCTCAGTCCCCCCTCCCTCAGTCCCCAAACTGTGAGACTCCCTCACTCCCCCCTCCCTCAGTCCCCAAACTGTGAGACTCCCTCACTCCCCCCTCCCTCAGTCCCCAAACTGTGGGACTCCCTCCCTCCCCCCTCCCTCAGTCCCCAAACTGTGAGACTCCCTCACTCCCCCCTCCCTCAGTCTCCAAACTGTGGGTCTCCCTCCCTCCCCCCTCCCTCAGTCCCCAAACTGTGGGACTCCCTCACTCCCCCCTCCCTCAGTCCCCAAACTGTGAGACTCCCTCACTCCCCCCTCCCTCAGTCCCCAAACTGTGAGACTCCCTCACCTCCCCGCTCACTCAGACGGGTCAGAGGGAAGAGTGAGGACTCCCTAATGGATTTGTGTTTCCTCTTCCCAGACCATAGTTGTCGCTCGAAACGCCAAAGATAATCTTGTGTCGTATTTTCATTTCCATCGGATAGAGAACACGATGCCAGAGCCGGGAGACTGGCTGGAATTCTTCCAAAAATTCCTGCACGGACAAGGTGGGTTTCCTCCGCACATCAACTGTAATGATGTGTATATATGTAGACAGCGAAAAGGGTTAATTATTACATCTCAGTGTAACACTGCCCACTAGAGGGCAGCATTGCATCGCACTATCAATAACAACACTGAGAGGATCTCGGTCTCTGCCAACCAGGAGCGACGAGATTGAGTGAGATAGATCGTTCACAACAGAGTTTAGCACGTTTAGTTCCAATTAGTTAATACTTTAATATAAATTACTTGATTGCTAGTTATAGTTCAGTGGAGTGTGCAAACTCAATATTAATCAATTGTTACGCAATAAATGAGTTTGCTTTAAGTTGAAGACTGATGGATTGTTCACAGTCACACCACCAGACCATTCCCAATCAGGAGCAAAGTGTAAAGAGATAGATTACCCAAAGGTTAATATATCATCAACAATCCTTAACCGAGCATCAAACACTCCCAGGAAATGAAAAATGAAATGAAAATCGCTTATTGTCATGAGTAGGCTTCAATGAAGTTAGTGCGAAAAGCTCCTAGTCGCCACATTCTGCCACCTGTTCGGGGAGGCTGATACGGAAATTGAACCGTGCTGCGGTTGAACTGTGGGCAGTACGGTAGCATGGTGGTTAGCATAAATGCTTCACAGCTCCAGGGTCCCAGGTTCGATTCCCGGCTGGGTCACTGTCTGTGCGGAGTCTGCACGTCCTCCCCGTGTGTGCGTGGGTTTCCTCCGGGTGCTCCGGTTTCCTCCCACAGTCCAAAGATGTGCAGGGATTAGGTGGATTGGCCAGGCTAAATTACATGTAGTGTCCTAAAAAGTAAGGTTAAGGGGGGGGAATGAAAATCGCTTATTGTCACGAGTAGGCTTCAATGAAGTTAGTGCGAAAAGCCCCTAGTCGCCACATTCTGCCACCTGTTCGGGGAGGCTGATACGGAAATTGAACCGTGCTGCTGGCCTGCCTTGGCCTGCTTTAAAAGCCAGCTATTTAGCCCAGTGCTAAACCAGCCCCAGGTACAGGTACAGCACGGCGTTAGATACAGAGTAAAGCTCCCTCTACACTGTCCCCATCAAACACTCCCAGGACAGGTACAGCACGGGGTTAGATACAGAGTAAAGCTCCATCTACACTGTCCCCATCAAACACTCCCAGGACAGGTACAGCACGGGGTTAGATACAGAGTAAAGCTCCCTCTACACTGTCCCCATCAAACACTCCCAGGACAGGTACAGCACGGGGTTAGATACAGAGTAAAGCTCCCTCTACACTGTCCCCATCAAACACTCCCAGGACAGGTACAGCACGGGGTTAGATACAGAGTAAAGCTCCCTCTACACTGTCCCCATCAAACACTCCCAGGACAGGTACAGCACGGGGTTAGATACAGAGTAAAGCTCCCTCTACACTGTCCCCATCAAACACTCCCAGGACAGGTACAGCACGGGGTTAGATACAGAGTAAAGCTCCCTCTACACTGTCCCCATCAAACACTCCCAGGACAGGTACAGCACGGGGTTAGATACAGAGTAAAGCTCCCTCTACACTGTCCCCATCAAACACTCCCAGGACAGGTACAGCACGGGGTTAGATACAGAGTAAAGCTCCCTCTACACTGTCCCCATCAAACACTCCCAGGACAGGTACAGCACGGGGTTAGATACAGAGTAAAGCTCCCTCTACACTGTCCCCATCAAACACTCCCAGGACAGGTACAGCACGGGGTTAGATACAGAGTAAAGCTCCCTCTATACTGTCCCTGTTCTTGTCTTTGGGAACAGGGAGACTCTCAATGGGATCTTACTGTGCCTGTTCTTTCTCTGTTTCAGTGAGCTGGGGTTCCTGGTACGACCATGTGAAGGGATGGTGGGAAGCGAAGATCAAACATCGGATTCTCTTCCTCTTCTTTGAGGATATAAAGGAGGTAACGGCCGTGGGAGGGACTGAGTGTGGAGGAGGATGAGTGTCCGAGGGTGTAATATTGTGTGAGGGAGGCGGGTGGGGGGAGAGAGAGAGCGAGACACAGAAACAGCGAGAGATAGAGACAGCGAGAGATAGAGACAGGGAGAGATAGAGACAGCGAGAGATAGAGACAGGGAGAGATAGAGACAGCAAGAGAGAGACAGCGAGTGATAGAGGCAGCAGGAGCTAGAGGCAGCGGCAGATAGAGACAGGGAGAGATAGAGGCAGCGGGAGATAGAGACAGGGAGAGATAGAGGCAGCGGGAGATAGAGACAGGGAGAGATAGAGGCAGCGAGAGATAGAGACAGCGAGAGATAGAGGCAGCGGGAGATAGAGGCAGCGGGAGATAGAGGCAGCGCAGATAGAGGCAGCGAGAGATAGAGGCAGCGGGAGATAGAGGCAGCGGGAGATAGAGACAGCGAGAGATAGAGGCAGCGGGAGCTAGAGGCAGCGAGAGATAGAGACAGCGAGAGATAGAGACAGCGAGAGATAGGCAGCGAGAGATAGAGGCAGCGGGAGATAGAGGCAGCGGGAGATAGAGACAGGGAGAGATAGAGACAGGGAGAGATAGAGGCAGCGGGAGATAGAGACAGCGAGAGATAGAGACAGCGGGAGATAGAGGCAGCGGGAGATAGAGACAGCGGGAGATAGAGACAGGGAGAGATAGAGGCAGCGAGAGATAGAGGCAGCGGGAGATAGAGACAGCGAGAGATAGAGACAGGGAGAGATAGAGGCAGCAGGAGATAGAGGCAGCGGGAGATAGAGACAGCGAGAGATAGAGACAGGGAGAGATAGAGACAGCGGGAGCTAGAGGCAGCGAGAGATAGAGGCAGCGGGAGCTAGAGGCAGCGAGAGATAGAGGCAGCGGGAGCTAGAGGCAGCGGGAGCTAGAGGCAGCGAGAGATAGAGGCAGCGGGAGCTAGAGGCAGCGGGAGCTAGAGGCAGCGAGAGATAGAGGCAGCGGGAGCTAGAGGCAGCGGGAGGTAGAGGCAGCGGGAGATAGAGGCAGCGGCAGATAGAGGCAGCGGGAGATAGAGGCAGCGGGAGATAGAGGCAGCGAGAGATAGAGGCAGCGGCAGATAGAGGCAGCGAGAGATAGGCAGCGGGAGCTAGAGGCAGCGGCAGATAGAGGCAGCGGGAGCTAGAGGCAGCGGCAGATAGAGGCAGCGAGAGATAGGCAGCGAGAGATAGAGGCAGCGGGAGATAGAGGCAGCGGCAGATAGAGACAGCAGGAGATAGAGGCAGCAGGAGATAGAGGCAGCAGGAGATAGAGGCAGCGAGAGATAGGCAGCGAGAGATAGAGGCAGCGAGAGATAGAGGCAGCGAGAGATAGAGGCAGCGGGAGATAGAGGCAGCGAGAGATAGGCAGCGAGAGATAGAGGCAGCGGGAGATAGAGGCAGCGGGAGATAGAGGCAGCGGCAGATAGAGGCAGCAGGAGATAGAGGCAGCAGGAGATAGAGGCAGCAGGAGATAGAGACAGCGAGAGATAGAGGCAGCGGGAGATAGAGGCAGCGAGAGATAGAGACAGGGAGAGATAGAGACAGGGAGAGATAGAGACAGGGAGAGATAGAGACAGGGAGAGATAGAGACAGCGAGAGATAGAGACAGGGAGAGATAGAGACAGGGAGAGATAGAGACAGGGAGAGATAGACAGCGAGAGATAGAGACAGCGAGAGCAAGAGTGAGACGAGACAAAGATAGACAAAGAGAGAGAGGAAGTCAGCGTGAGAGATGAGACAGCTGTCCTAATATTCACCCACGCACATCATGGTGTAAGAGCAGGCAGTGACAGGCACCCGGGTGAGCCAATCAACATACAGGAAAGAACACAACCAATCTCCAGACAGAACACCAGAGGGGGGTTTCCACCTACAAAACACATGAGACATCAGCACCACCTCTTTCCACTGGTGACAACTGTAGTGACAGTCAGGGTGTACAAATCATTCAACACCTTCTACACGTGGTTCAGAGCTAGCCTGGTCTAGATAGTTAGTGTTAGTTTACTGAGAGTAGCAGAGAGTCAACCCACAGGCAGCTGTGTGCTTCGTTACTGAAGTTCAATAAATCTTATTGAACCAACGCCCACGTTTAGTGTCTACTTGACAGGTAACTGCATCGTGTTGCAGTCCGTGTTACCCAAAGCTGAACAGCACGACAACAGAGAGAGAGGTATTGTTAAGGTACTGTTGTACCCCCCTCCCTGCTGCCTGTCTTCTGGTTAAGCTGCTACAGCCTCACTACACCATCTGGGTTTTCTGTTTTATAGATTTTGGGCAGAGTTGGAATGCCGATCGTGATGGACCAGGCCGAGACATCCCCTTCCGATTCTGAGGCAGAACCGGTGATGATGATTTGATAGACTTGGCAAGCAGCCAATCAGGAAATGTACCATTTCCTATTGGGGTCTGTGATTGGTGGGGGCCAGACAGAAAGTTCCAGATGGAAGGCGGATCTTGTGAAGAGTGCCAGATTGTTTAGGGCAGGGGTGGGCAAACTTTTCCGTGCAAGGGCCACATTCAGAAATTAACAATTTTAAAGGGCCGCATAGTATATTAAGTAAAATAATTACTTCACCCGGTTATGATTCTGGGCGCCTCATATAGAACATAGAACAGTACAGCACAGAACAAGCCCTTCGGCCCTCGACGTTGTGCTGAGCAATGATCACCCTACTCAAGTCAACGTATCCACCCTATACCAGTAAGTAACCCAACAGCCCCCCCATTAACCTTAAAAAAAAATTAAAAATTAAAAAAAAACTTTTTAAAAAAATAATAAAATGTTTTTTTTAATGACTTGGTGGGCCGCATAAAGACCTTTGGCGGGCCGCATGGTTTAGGGTGTGCGCTGTGAAGATATCCAGGCACCAGGCAGCTTTGAATCTCTCTCTCTCTGCCTGCTGATTTAGAGAGCTTTCTACAACCTCCAGTTTCTGATTGGATACATGATCAGGAGATCGCTGAGTACAAAGAGTACATCGGCAGCAAAGAACAATCTCATAATTATTAATCCTGTTTCAGTTTAAACCTTTCCCCCCCATTCCCTGCCGTGTGTGTCTGTCTTGTGTGTGTATGGGTGGAGGATGGGACGTGGATTTGAGATTAGGCCGATTGTTAGACCATTGTTCTGTTATTACTTTTCATATATTCATCTTTTCCTCTTGTTATTAATAAATAGTTTGTTAATGTTTTTACTTATAAATCTGGAGTCTGCATCTGATTGCAGACGTCTCGGGCAAGAATCTCGAAAAGTTAATCAGAATTATTGGTTAATCCACTGATGTTGCGACCCCGGGTGGAGGGGGCTGGAACTGACCCCACGCTCGTACAGGGTCTCGTGACGAGAGAGAGACACACAGAGAGACAGTGAGAGAGAGACAGTGAGAGAGAGACAGACAGACATAGAGAGAGAGAGACAGACAGAGAGGGAGGGAGAGAGAGAGACAGACAGACAGAGAAAGACACACAGTGTGAGAGAGAGAGACAGACAGAGACAGGGAGAGCGGGATAGAGAGAGAGAGAGAGAGAGAAAGAGAGAGAGGCAGAGAGGGAGAGACAGAGAGACAGAGAGACAGAGAGAGAGAGACAGAGACATGAAATTGTTCAGGGTGAGAGTTCAGTGCATCACTCACTGACCTCTGACCCATGGACTGGGTGATCAGCACCTCTCACTGAGCTGGGTGTGGATGGTCAGTTCCTCTCCCCTTGAGCCTACACTCATTTGGACAGTCAGCGTCTCCCTCACTGACATCTGACCCCTGGTCCGTGTGGTCAGTCGCTTTCCCCTTGACCCTTGACCCCGGTCACGTCTCTCCGTCCCCCTGTCTCACTGACCCCTGACTATGGGTCTGGTTTCTCGGTCCTCCCGTCTCACTGACCCCTGGGTCTGGTTTCTCGGTCCCCTGTCTCACTGACCCCTGACCCTGGGTCTGGTTTCTCGGTCCTCCCGTCTCACTGACCCCTGGGTCTGGTTTCTCGGTCCCCTGTCTCACTCACCCCTGACCCCAGGTCTGGTTTCTCGGTCCTCCCGTCTCACTGACCCTGGGTCAGGTTCCTCCGTCCCCCTGTCTCACTGACCCCTGACCCTGGGTCTGGTTTCTCGGTCCTCCTGTCTCACTGACCCCTGACCCTGGGTCTGGTTTCTCGGTCCTCCCATCTCACTGACCCCTGGGTCTGGTTTCTCGGACCCCCTGTCTCACTGACCCCTGACCCCAGGCCTGGTTTCTCGGTCCCCCTTGTCTCACTGACCCATGAGGTCTCTAACTCCGGTCCATTCCCACCCTATAGAATCCAAGACGGGAGATTCTGAAGGTAGCTGAGTTCATGGAGAAGGTTCTGGAAGAGGACGTCATTGAGAAGATCGTTCACCTTTCCTCCTTCAAGGTCATGAAGGACAATCCGATGGCCAATTACACCACCATCCCGAAACACATCATGAATCAGAACATCTCCAGGTTCATGCGCAAAGGTAGGTTCCAAGGGTCAAGGGTGAGAGAGCGGGGTGATCGGAATTGACCTTTCTCCCTCTGGGGCCCTGTGCCCTGACCTCCCCTGGGCCCAGCCTTTCTGGGTAGGCCGGATTCGGCCCTCCCCTGAACCGACCCCCTGAACGGCCTCCATTCTGGGCTGGGAGAGACGATCCAGCCATTGAAAAGGGTCAATGTAGAGCATGCGGGGCGGGGCGGCTCCCTGAGACCCTGTCCCCCTCTTCTCACACACACACACACACAAGGAAAGGCTCAAGCTGTAAGTCCCACCTTTGTACTGAATCATTCACGGGATGTGGGGCATCGCTGGCGGTTAATAAATCATTGATAGCTTTAGCTACAAGTGTTCTGGAACAAGAATATTACACTGGCAACTGGAGAGGGTCCCATCACACTCCTGACTTGTGTCCTTGTAGATGGTGGACAGGCTTTGGGAGGAAGTCAGGAGGTGAGTTACTCTCCGCAGGATTCCCAGCCTCTGACCTGCTCTGGGAGCCGCAGTGTTTATATGGCTGGGTCCAGTTCAGTTTCTGATCAATGGGAACCCCCAGGATGTTGATGGGGGAATTCAGCGATGGGAATGCCTTCAAATATCAAGGGGCGATGATGATGTGTCCTTGGACCCAACCACCTAAAGCTGCTTCATCAATGACCTTCCCTCCATTGTAAGGTCCGAAGTGGGGATGTTCGCTGCTGACTGCACAATGTTCAGCCCCATTCACAACTCCTCAGACACTGAAGCCGTCCATGTCCAAATCCATCTCCCCTTGACATTCAATGACATCACCATCGCTGAATCCCCCACTGTCAACATCCAGGGGGGCTACCATTGGCCAGAGACACTGCAGGAAGTTGCCAAGCCTCCGTCAACAGGGGGCAAGGGGAATGTGGATCCCAGGGAGGGAATGGATGGGAAGAGGAAAAGGCAAACACATCAGCACGGGAATGACACCCAAATATATTGACACTCTCCCTCCCTCTCTCTTTCCCTCTCTCTCCCTCTCTCTTTCCCACTCTCCATCTCTCTTCCTCTCTCTTTCCCACTCTCTCCTTCTCTCTTTCCCTCTCTCTCCCTCTCTCTTTCCCACTCTCTCCTTCTCTCTTTCCCACTCTCTCCCACTCTCTTTCCCACTCTCCCTCTCTCTTTCCCACTCTCGCTCTCTCTCCTTCACTCTCTCCCTCTCTCTTTCCCACTCTCTCTCTCCTTCTCTCTTTCCCACTCTCTCTCTCTCTTTCCCACTCTCTCTCTCTCTCTTTCCCCACTCTCTCTCTCTCTCCCTCTCTCTCTCCCTCTCTCTTTCCCACTCTCTCCCTCTCACTTTCTTACTCTCTCTCTCTCTCTCTCTCCCTCACTCTCTCCCTCTCTCTTTCCAACGCCCTCTCTCTTTCCCACTCTCTCCCTCTCTCTCTCCCACTCTCTCTCCCTCTCTCTCTCCCAATCTCTATCTCCCTCTCTCTCTCCTTCCCACTTTCTCTCCATCTCTCTCTCCCTCTCTCTCTTCCTCTCTCTTTCCCACTCAATCTCTCTCTTTCCCACTATTTCTCCCTCTCTCTCCCTCTCTCTATCCCTCTCTCTCCCTCTCTCTCTCCCTCTCTACCTCTCTCTTTCCCTCTCTCTTTCCCTCTCTCTCCCTCTCTCTCCCTCTCTCTTTCCCTCTCTCCCTCTCTCTCCCTCTCTCTCCCTCTCTCTCTAGCTCTCTCTCCCTCTCTCTTCCCCACTCTCTCCCTTTCTCTTTCCCTCTCTCTTTCCCACTCTCTTTCCCTCTCTCTCCCTCTCTATTTCCAACTCTCCCTCTCTCTTTCCCACTCTCTTTCCCTCTCTCTCCCTCTCTCTTTCCCACTCTCTCTCCCACTCCCTTTCTCTCTCCCTCTCTCTTTCCCACTCTCTCTCCCTCTCTCTTTCCCACTATCTCACTTTTCATTTTCCAACTCTCCCTCTCTCTTTCCCACTCTCTCCCTCTCTCTTTCCCACTCTCTCTCTCTGTCCCTCTCTCTGCTTCCCTCACACTATCTCTCTCTCTCTGTCCCATCGCACACTCTGGTTCTCTCTCTCTCTCTGTCTCTCTCTCCCACTCCCTCTCTCTTTGTATCTCTGCCTCAATTCCTCTCAATATTTACTGTCTATACATCTCTCTGTCTCCTTCTCTGTCTCCTTCTCTGTCTCATCATCTCACTCTCTCTTTGTCTCTCTCTCTCACTTGTGGCTTCTCCCTCTCTCTCCCTGTCTGTCTCTCCCTCCCTCTCTCTCTCTCCCTCACTCTGACTCACACTCTCTGTCTCTCTCTCTCTCACTCACTCTGACTCACTCTCTCTCTCTATCTCACTGTCTATCTCTTTGTCTCTCTCCCGCTCTCTCTCCCTCACTCTGACTCACTCTCTCTCTCTCTCTCTCTGACAGGTGAGGTTGGAGACTGGAAGAATCACTTCACAGTGTCTCAGAATGAAGATTTTGATGAACACTATGAGAGACAGATGGGTCACAGCTCACTGAAGTTTCGCAACGTCCTGTAACCACTCTGAGCGATAAAGCAAATAAACTTCTCCAATCACCAAAAACACAAACTCGGATTATTTCACATCAACTCTGATCCATCATTGAACAGATTACTGATATCTCCCTGAGAGAGAGAGGGGACTGAGAGACAGCAGTCAGTGTACAGATATCTCCCTGAGAGAGAGAGAGGGGACTGAGAGACACCAGTCAGTGTACAGATATCTCCCTGAGAGAGAGGGGACTGAGAGACACCAGTCAGTGTACAGATATCTCCCTGAGAGAGATGGGGACTGAGAGACACCAGTCAGTGTACAGATATCTCCCTGAGAGAGAGGGGACTGAGAGACACCAGTCAGTGTACAGATATCTCCCTGAGAGAGAGAGGGGACTGAGAGACACCAGTCAGTGTACAGATATCTCCCTGAGAGAGTGAGGGGACTGAGAGACACCAGTCAGTGTACAGATATCTCCCTGAGAGAGAGGGGACTGAGAGACACCAGTCAGTGTACAGATATCTCCCTGAGAGAGAGGGGACTGAGAGACACCAGTCAGTGTACAGATATCTCCCTGAGAGATAGGGGACTGAGAGACACCAGTCAGTGTACAGATATCTCCCTGAGAGATAGGGGACTGAGAGACACCAGTCAGTGTACAGATATCTCCCTGAGAGAGAGAGGGGACTGAGAGACACCAGTCAGTGTACAGATATCTCCCTGAGAGAGAGGGGACTGAGAGACACCAGTCAGTGTACAGATATCTCCCTGAGAGAGAGGGGACTGAGAGACACCAGTCAGTGTGCAGATATCTCCCTGAGAGAGATAGGGGACTGAGAGACACCAGTCAGTGTACAGATACCTCCCTGAGAGAGATAGGGGACTGAGAGACACCAGTCAGTTTACAGACATCTCCCTGAGAGAGAGGGGACAGAGAGACAGCAGTCAGTGCACAGATATCTCCCTGAGAGAGAGGGGACTGAGAGACACCAGTCAGTGTACAGATATCTCCCTGAGAGAGAGGGGACTGAGAGAAACAAGTGAGTTTAGAGATATCTCCCTGAGAGAGATAGCGGAATGAGAGACACCAGTCAGTGTGTGTTGGTACTCGTGTCTTAATAAAGCTCGTAGTCTCAAATGTGGAGAAGATGCTTTATTGTGAGTTTGTTCACTCTTCAGAGCTGTTTCCTAAGGTGACCTTCAGTGTTCCTAGCTGGTGTGTCTGTCCTGCTCCAAGTTCTGCCCTCTGTGAAGTGTGTCCTCACTTCCTGTCCCCGTCTATTTATATGGCTCTCCCGTGCCCCCTCGAGTGTTTGCTCAGTTGTATTGCATCTAGTTAACTTGTGATCATCACAAGTGTACAGATATCTCCCTGAGAGAGTGAGGGGACTGAGAGACACCAGTCAGTTTACAGATATCTCCCCGAGAGAGAGGGGGGACTGAGAGACACCAGTCAGTGTACAGATATCTCTCTGAGAGAGTAAGGGGACTGAGAGACACCAGTCAGCGTGCAGATACCTCCCTGAGGGAGAGGGGACTGAGAGACACCAGTCAGTGTATAGATATCTCTCTGAGAGAGTGAGGGGACTGCGAGACACCAGTCAGTGTACAGATATCTCCCTGAGATAGATAGGGGACTGAGAGACACCAGTCAGTGTACAGATACCTCCCTGATACAGAGGTGACTGAGAGACACCAGTCAGTGTAAAGATATCTCCCTGAGAGAGAGAGGACTGAGAGACACAAGTCAGTGTACAGATATCTCCCTGGGAGAGAGGGAGGGGACTGAGAGACACCGGTCAATGCACAGATATCTCCCTGAGAGAGAGAGGGGACAGAGAGAAACCAGTGAGTTAAGAGATATCTCCCTGAGAGATAGCGGAATGAGAGACACCAGTCAGTGTACAGATATCTCCCTGAGAGAGTGAGGGGACTGAGAGACACCAGTCAGTGTGCAGATATCTCCCTGAGGGAGAGGGGACTGAGAGACACCAGTCAGTGTACAGATATCTCCCTGAGAGAGTGGGGACTGAGAGACACCAGTCAGTGTACAGATATCTCCCTGAGAGAGTGGGGACTGAGAGACACCAGTCAGTGTTCAGATATCTCCCTGAGAGAGAGGGGACTGAGAGACACCTGTCAGTGTACAGATAGCTCCCTGAGAGAGTGGGGACTGAGAGACACCAGTCAGTGTTCAGATATCTCCCTGAGAGAGAGGGGACTGAGAGACACCTGTCAGTGTACAGATAGATCCCTGAGAGAGAGAGTGGACTGAGAGACACCAGTCAGTGTACAGATATCTCCCTGAGAGAGAGAGAGGGACTGAGAGACACCAGTCAGTGTACAGATATCTCCCTGAGAGAGAGGGGGGACTGAGAGACACCAGTCAGTGTATAGCTATCTCCCTGAGAGAGAGAGGACTGAGAGACACCAGTCAGTGCACAGATATCTCCCTGAGAGAGAGAGGGTACTGAGAGACACCAGTGAGTTTAGATATATCTCCTTGAGAGAGAGAGGGGACTGAGAGATACCAGTCAGTGTACAGATATCTCCCTGAGAGAGCGAGACAGGGGACTGCGAGACACCAGTCAGTGTACAGATATCTCCCTGAGAGAGAGAGAGGACTGAGAGACACCAGTCAGTGTACAGATATCTCCCTGAGAGAGAGGGGAGTGAGAGACACCAGTCAGTGTATATATATCTCCCTGAGAGCGAGGACTGAGAGACACCAGTCAGTGTACAGATATCTCCCTGAGGGAGAGAAAAGGGACTGAGAGACACCAGTCAGTGTACAGATATCTCCCTGAGAGAGAGGGGACTGAGAGACACCAGTCAGTGTACAGATATCACCTTGAGAGAGAGAGAGGACTGAGACACACCAGTCAGTGTTCAGATATCTCCCTGAGAGAGGGAGGGGTCTGGGAGACACCAGTCAGTGCACATATATCTCCCTGAGAGAGAGAGGACTGAGACACACCAGCCAGTGTACAGATATCTCCCTGAGAGAGCGAGAGGACTGAGAGACACCATTCAGTGTACAGATATCTCCCTGAGAGAGGGGACTGAGAGACACCAGTCAGTGTACAGATATCTCCCTGAGGAAGAGAAAAGGGACTGAGAGACACCAGTCAGTGTACAGATATCTCCCTGAGAGAGAGGGGACTGAGAGACACCAGTCAGTGTACAGATATCTCCCTGAGAGAGAGAGTGGGGACTGAGAGACACCAGTCAGTGTACAGATATCTCCCTGAGAGAGAGAGAGGACTGAGAGACACCAGTCAGTGTACAGATATCTCCCTGAGAGAGAGGGGACTGAGAGACACCAGTCAGTGTACAGATATCTCCCTCAGAGAGAGGGACTGAGAGACACCTGTCTGTGCACAGCTAGCTCCATGAGAAAGAGAGGGGACAGAGAGACACCTGTCAGTGTAGAGATATCGCCCTGAGAGAGAGGGGAGACTGAGAGACACCAGTCAGTGCATAGCTATCTTCCTGAGAGAGAGAGGACTGAGAGACACAAGTCAGTGTACAGATATCTCCCTGAGAGAGAGGGGGGACTGAGAGACACCAGTGAGTTTAGAGATATCTCCCTGAGAGAGATAGGGGACTGAGAGACACCAGTCAGTGTACAGATATCTCCCTGAGAGAGAGGGGACTCAGAGACACCAGTCAGTGTACAGATATCTCCCTGAGAGAGAGGGGACTCAGAGACACCAGTCAGTGTATAGATATCTCCCTGAGAGAGGGGACTGAGAGACACCAGTCAGTGTACAGATATCTCCCTGAGAGAGGGGACTGAGAGACACCAGTCAGTGTACAGATATCTCCCTGAGAGAGAGGGGACTGAGAGACACCAGTCAGTGTACAGATATCTCCCTGAGAGAGAGGGGACTGAGAGACACCAGTCAGCGTACAGATATCTCCCTGAGAGAGAGAGGGGACTGAGAGACACCAGTCAGCGTACAGATATCTCTCTGACAGAGAGGGGACTGAGAGACACCAGGCAGTGTACAGATATCTCCCTGAGTGAGAGGGGACCGAGAGACACCAGTCAGTGTACAGATATCTCCCTGAGAGAGAGGGGGGACTGAGAGACACCAGTCAGTGTACAGATACCTCCCTCAGAGAGAGGGGACTGAGAGACACCTGTCAGTGTACAGATATCTCCCTGAGAAAGAGAGGGGACTGAGAGACACCAGTCAGTGTAGAGATATCTCCCTGAGAGAGA
Organism: Scyliorhinus canicula; assembly: GCF_902713615.1. Lineage (NCBI taxonomy): Eukaryota > Metazoa > Chordata > Chondrichthyes > Carcharhiniformes > Scyliorhinidae > Scyliorhinus > Scyliorhinus canicula. The sequence continues at coordinate 92,041,909 of NC_052165.1, read as the reverse complement.
GGGGACTGAGAGACACCAGTCAGTGTACAGATATCTCCCTGAGAGAGGAGGGGACTGAGAGACACCAGTCAGTGTACAGATATCTCCCTGAGAGAGAGGGGACTGAGAGACACCAGTCAGTGTACAGATATCTCCCTGAGAGAGAGGGGACTGAGAGACACCAATCAGTGTACAGATATCTCCCTGAGAGAGAGGGGACTGAGAGACACCAGTCAGTGTACAGATATCTCCCTGAGAGAGTGAGGGGACTGAGAGACACCAGTCAGTGTACAGATATCTCCCTGAGAGAGAGGGGGACTGAGAGACACCAGTCAGTGTACAGATATCTCCTCTGAGAGAGGAGGGGACTGAGAGACACCAGTCAGTGTACAGATATCTCCCTGAGAGAGAGGGGACTGAGAGACACCAGTCAGTGTACAGATATCTCTCTGAGAGAGGAGGGGACTGCGAGACAGCAGTCAGTGTACAGATATCTCCCTGAGAGAGAGGGGACTGAGAGACACCAGTCAGTGTACAGATACCTCCCTGATACGAGAGGTGGACTGAGAGACACCAGTCAGTGTACAGATATCTCCCTGAGAGAGAGAGGGACTGAGAGACACAAGTCAGTGTACAGATATCTCCCTGGGAGAGAGGGAGGGGACTGAGAGACACCGGTCAATGCACAGATATCTCCCTGAGAGAGAGAGGGGACAGAGAGAAACCAGTGAGTTAAGAGATATCTCCCTGAGAGATAGCGGAATGAGAGACACCAGTCAGTGTACAGATATCTCCCTGAGAGAGTGAGGGGACTGAGAGACACCAGTCAGTGTGCAGATATCTCCCTGAGGGAGAGGGGACTGAGAGACACCAGTCAGTGTACAGATATCTCCCTGAGAGAGTGGGGACTGAGAGACACCAGTCAGTGTACAGATATCTCCCTGAGAGAGTGGGGACTGAGAGACACCAGTCAGTGTTCAGATATCTCCCTGAGAGAGAGGGGACTGAGAGACACCTGTCAGTGTACAGATAGCTCCCTGAGAGAGTGGGGACTGAGAGACACCAGTCAGTGTTCAGATATCTCCCTGAGAGAGAGGGGACTGAGAGACACCTGTCAGTGTACAGATAGATCCCTGAGAGAGAGAGTGGACTGAGAGACACCAGTCAGTGTACAGATATCTCCCTGAGAGAGAGAGAGGACTGAGAGACACCAGTCAGTGTACAGATATCTCCCTGAGAGAGAGGGGGGACTGAGAGACACCAGTCAGTGTATAGCTATCTCCCTGAGAGAGAGAGGGTACTGAGAGACACCAGTGAGTTTAGATATATCTCCTTGAGAGAGAGAGCGGACTGAGAGATACCAGTCAGTGTACAGATATCTCCCTGAGAGAGCGAGACAGGGGACTGCGAGACACCAGTCAGTGTACAGATATCTCCCTGAGAGAGAGAGAGAGGACTGAGAGACACCAGTCAGTGTACAGATATCTCCCTGAGAGAGAGGGGAGTGAGAGACACCAGTCAGTGTATATATATCTCCCTGAGAGCGAGGACTGAGAGACACCAGTCAGTGTACAGATATCTCCCTGAGGGAGAGAAAAGGGACTGAGAGACACCAGTCAGTGTACAGATATCTCCGTGAGAGAGAGGGGACTGAGAGACACCAGTCAGTGTACAGATATCACCTTGAGAGAGAGAGAGGACTGAGACACACCAGTCAGTGTTCAGATATCTCCCTGAGAGAGGGAGGGGTCTGGGAGACACCAGTCAGTGCACATATATCTCCCTGAGAGAGAGAGGACTGAGACACACCAGTCAGTGTACAGATATCTCCCTGAGAGAGCAGGGACTGAGAGACACCAGTCAGTGTACAGATATCTCCCTGAGAGAGGAGGACTGAGAGACACCAGTCAGTGTACAGATATCTCCCTGAGAGAAGGGACTGAGAGACACCAGTCAGTGTACAGATATCTCCCTGAGAGAGAGGGGACTGAGAGACACCAGTCAGTGTACAGATATCTCCCTGAGAGAGAGAGTGGGGACTGAGAGACACCAGTCAGTGTACAGATATCTCCCTGAGAGAGAGAGAGGACTGAGAGACACCAGTCAGTGTACAGATATCTCCCTGAGAGAGAGGGGACTGAGAGACACCAGTCAGTGTACAGATATCTCCCTCAGAGAGAGGGACTGAGAGACACCTGTCTGTGCACAGCTAGCTCCATGAGAAAGAGAGGACTGAGAGACACAAGTCAGTGTACAGATATCGCCCTGAGAGAGAGGGGAGACTGAGAGACACCAGTCAGTGCATAGCTATCTTCCTGAGAGAGAGAGGACTGAGAGACACAAGTCAGTGTACAGATATCTCCCTGAGAGAGAGGGGGGACTGAGAGACACCAGTGAGTTTAGAGATATCTCCCTGAGAGAGATAGGGGACTGAGAGACACCAGTCAGTGTACAGATATCTCCCTGAGAGAGAGGGGACTCAGAGACACCAGTCAGTGTACAGATATCTCCCTGAGAGAGAGGGGACTCAGAGACACCAGTCAGTGTATAGATATCTCCCTGAGAGAGGGGACTGAGAGACACCAGTCAGTGTACAGATATCTCCCTGAGAGAGGGGACTGAGAGACACCAGTCAGTGTACAGATATCTCCCTGAGAGAGAGGGGACTGAGAGACACCAGTCAGTGTACAGATATCTCCCTGAGAGAGAGGGGACTGAGAGACACCAGTCAGCGTACAGATATCTCCCTGAGAGAGAGAGGGGACTGAGAGACACCAGTCAGCGTACAGATATCTCTCTGACAGAGAGGGGACTGAGAGACACCAGGCAGTATACAGATATCTCCCTGAGTGAGAGGGGACCGAGAGACACCAGTCAGTGTACAGATATCTCCCTGAGAGAGAGGGGGGACTGAGAGACACCAGTCAGTGTACAGATACCTCCCTCAGAGAGAGGGGACTGAGAGACACCTGTCAGTGTACAGATATCTCCCTGAGAAAGAGAGGGGACAGAGAGACACCTGTCAGTGTAGAGATATCGCCCTGAGAGAGAGGGGAGACTGAGAGACACCAGTCAGTGCATAGCTATCTCCCTGAGAGAGAGAGGACTGAGAGACACAAGTCAGTGTACAGATATCTCCCTGAGAGAGGGAGGGGACTGCGAGACACCAGTCAGTGTACAGATATCTCCCTGAGAGAGGGGACTGAGAGACACCAGTCAGTGTACAGATATCTCCCAGAGAGAGGGTACTGAGAGACACCAATCAGTGTACAGATATCTCCCTGAGAGAGAGGGGACTGAGAGACACCAGTCAGTGTACAGATATCTCCCTGAGAGAGAGGGGACTGAGAGACACCAGTCAGTGTACAGATATCTCCCTGAGAGAGAGGGGACTGAGAGACACCAGTCAGTGTACAGATATCTCCCTGAGAGAGGGGACTGAGAGACACCAGTCAGTGTACAGATATCTCCCTCAGAGAGAGGGGACTGAGAGACACCAGTCAGTGTACAGATATCTCTCTGAGAGAGAGAGGGGACAGAGAGACACCTGTCAGTGTAGAGATATCGCCCTGAGAGAGAGGGGACTGAGAGACACGTCAGTGTACAGATATATCCCTGAGTGAGAGGGGACCGAGAGACACCAGTCAGTGTACAGATATCTCCCTGAGAGAGTGAGGGGACTGCGAGACACCAGTCAGTGTACAGATATCTCCCTGAGAGAGTGAGGGGACTGCGAGACACCAGTCAGTGTACAGATAACTCCCTCAGAGAGGGGACTGAGAGACACGTCAGTGTACAGATATCTCCCTGAGAGAGAGGGGACCGAGAGACACCAGTCAGTGTATAGATACCTCCCTCAGAGAGAGGGGACTGAGAGACACCTGTCAGTGTACAGATATCTCCCTGACAGAGAGTGGACTGAGAGACACCAGTCAGTGTACAGATATCTCCCTGAGAAAGAGAGTGGACCGAGAGAAACCAGTCAGTGTACAGATATCTCCCTGAGAGAGGGAGGGGACTGAGAGGCACCAGTCAGTGCACAGATATCTCCCTGAGAGAGGGAGGGGACTGAGAGGCACCAGTCAGTGCACAGATATCTCCCTGAGAGAGGGAGGGGACTGAGAGGCACCAGTCAGTGCACAGATATCTCCCTGAGAGAGGGGACTGAGAGACACCAGTCAGTGTACAGATATCTCCCAGAGAGAGAGGGAACCGAGAGACACCAGTCAGTGCATAGCTATCTTACTGAGAGAGAGAGGACTGAGAGACACAAGTCAGTGTACAGATATCTCTCTGAGAGAGAGAGGGGACAGAGAGACACCTGTCAGTGTAGAGATATCGCCCTGAGAGAGAGGGGACTGAGAGACACCACTGAGTTTAGAGATATCTCCCTGAGAGAGATTGGGGCATTAGAGACACCAGTCAGTGTACAGATATCTCCATGAGAGAGTGAAGGGACTGCGAGACACCAGTCAGTGTACAGATAACTCCCTCAGAGAGAGGGGACTGAGAGACACCAGTCAGTGTACAGATATCTCCCTGACAGAGAGGGGACTGAGAGACACCAGGCAGTGTACAGATATCTCCCTGAGAGAGAGGGGGACTGAGAGACACCAGTCAGTGTACAGATATCTCCCTGAGAGAGAGGACTGAGAGACACCAGTCAGTGTACAGATATCTCCCTCAGAGAGAGGGGACTGAGAGACACCAGTCAGTGTACAGATATCTCCCTCAGAGAGAGGGGACTGAGAGACACCAGTCAGTGTACCGATATCTCTCTGAGAGAGAGAGGGGACAGAGAGACACCTGTCAGTGTAGAGATATCGCCCTGAGAGAGGGGACTGAGAGACACGTCAGTGTACAGATATATCCCTGAGTGAGAGGGGACCGAGAGACACCAGTCAGTGTACAGATATCTCCCTGAGAGAGTGAGGGGACTGCGAGACACCAGTCAGTGTACATATAACTCCCTCAGAGAGGGGACTGAGAGACACCAGTCAGTGTACAGATATCTCCCTGAGAGAGAGGGGACCGAGAGACACCAGTCAGTGTATAGATACCTCCCTCAGAGAGAGGGGACTGAGAGACACCTGTCAGTGTACAGATATCTCCCTGACAGAGAGTGGACTGAGAGACACCAGTCAGTGTACAGATATCTCCCTGAGAAAGAGCGTGGACCGAGAGACACCAGTCAGTGTACAGATATCTCCCTGAGAGAGGGAGGGGACTGAGAGGCACCAGTCAGTGCACAGATATCTCCCTGAGAGAGGGAGGGGACTGAGAGGCACCAGTCAGTGCACAGATATCTCCCTGAGAGAGGGAGGGGACTGAGAGGCACCAGTCAGTGCACAGATATCTCCCTGAGAGAGAGAGGGGACTGAGAGACACCAGTCAGTGTACAGATATCTCCCTGAGAGAGGGGACTGAGAGACACCAGTCAGTGTACAGATATCTCCCAGAGAGAGGGGACTGAGAGACACCAGTCAGTGTACAGATATCTCCCTGAGAGAGAGGGAACCGAGAGACACCAGTCAGTGCATAGCTATCTTACTGAGAGAGAGAGGACTGAGAGACACAAGTCAGTGTACAGATATCTCCCTGAGAGAGAGGGGACTGAGAGACACCACTGAGTTTAGAGATATCTCCTTGAGAGAGATTGGGGAATTAGAGACACCAGTCAGTGTACAGATATCTCCATGAGAGAGTGAGGGGACTGCGAGACACCAGTCAGTGTACAGATAACTCCCTCAGAGAGAGGGGACTGAGAGACACCAGTCAGTGTACAGATATCTCCCTGACAGAGAGGGGACTGAGAGACACCAGTCAGTGTACAGATATGACCCTGAGAGAAAGGGGACTGAGAGACACCAGTCAGCTTACAGATATATCCCTGAGAGAGAGAGGGGACTGAGAGACACCAGTCAGCGTACAGATATCTCCCTGAGAGAGAGGGGACTGAGAGACACCTGTCTGTGTACAGATATCTCCCTGACAGAGAGGGGACTGAGAGCCACCAGTCAGTGTACAGATATCTCCCTGAGAAAGAGAGTGGACCGAGAGACACCAGTCAGTGTACAGATATCTCCCTGAGTGAGAGGGGACTGAGAGACACCAGTCAGTGTATAGCTATCTCCCTGAGAGAGAGAGGGGACTGAGAGACACCAGTCAGTGTACAGATATCTCCCTGAGAGAGAGGGACTGAGAGACACCAGTCAGTGTACAGATATCTCCCTGAGAGAGAGGGGACTGAGAGACACCAGTCAGTGTACAGATATCTCCCTCAGAGAGAGGGGACTGAGAGACACCAGTCAGTGTACAGATATCTCCCTGAGAGAGGGGACTGAGAGACACCAGTCAGTGTACAGATATCTCCCTGAGAGAGAGAGGGGACTGAGAGACACCAGTCAGTGTACAGATATCTCCCTGAGAGAGGAGGGGACCGAGAGACATCAGTCAGTGTACAGATATCTCCCTGAGAGAGAGGGGACTGAGAGACACCAGTCAGTGTACAGATATCTCCCTGAGGAGAGGGGACTGAGAGACACCAGTCAGTGTACAGATATCTCCCTGAGAGAGAGGGGACTGAGAGACACCAGTCAATGTACAGATATCTCCCTGAGAGAGTGAGGGGACCGAGAGACATCAGTCAGTGTACAGATATCTCCCTGAGAGAGAGTGAGGACTGAGAGACACCAGTCAGTGTACAGATATCTCCCTGAGAGAGAGAGGGGACTGAGAGACATCAGTCAGTGTACAGATATCTCCCTGAGAGAGAGGGGACTGAGAGACACCAGTCAGTGTACAGATATCTCCCTGAGAGAGAGGGGACTGAGAGGACACCAGTCAGTGTACAGATATCTCCCTGAGAGAGAGAGGGGACTGAGAGACACCAGTCAGTGTACAGATATCTCCCTGAGAGAGGGGACTGAGAGACACCAGTCAGTGTACAGATATCTCCCAGAGAGAGGGGACTGAGAGACACCAGTCAGTGTACAGATATCTCCCTGAGAGAGAGGGGACCGAGAGACACCAGTCAGTGTACAGATATCTCCCTGAGAGAGAGAGGGACTGAGAGACACCAGTCAGTGTACAGATATCTCCCTGAGAGAGAGGGGACTGAGAGACACCAGTCAGTGTACAGATATCTCCCTGAGAGAGAGGGGACTGAGAGACACCAGTCAGTGTACAGATATCTCCCTGAGAGAGAGAGGGGACAGAGAGACACCAGTCAGTGTACAGATATCTCCCTGAGAGAGAGGGGACTGAGAGACACCAGTCAGTGTACAGATATCTCCCTGAGAGAGAGGGGACTGAGAGACACCAGTCAGTGTACAGATATCTCCCTGAGAGAGGAGGGGACTGAGAGACACCAGTCAGTGTACAGATAATCTCCCTGAGAGAGAGGGGACTGAGAGACACAGTCAGTGTACAGATATCTCCCTGAGAGAGAGGGGACTGAGAGACACCAGTCAGTGTATAGATATCTCCCTAGAGAGAGGGGACTGAGAGACACCAGTCAGTGTACAGATATCTCCCTGACGAGAGAGGGGACTGAGAGACACCAGTCAGTGTACAGATATCTCCCTGAGAAGAGAGTGGACCGAGAGACACCAGTCAGTGTACAGATATCTCCCTGAGAGAGGAAGGGGACTGAGAGGCACCAGTCAGTGCACAGATATCTCCCTGAGAGAGGGAGGGGACTGAGAGGCACCAGTCAGTGCACAGATATCTCCCTGAGAGAGGGAGGGGACTGAGAGGCACCAGTCAGTGCACAGATATCTCCCTGAGAGAGAGAGGGGACTGAGAGACACCAGTCAGTGTACAGATATCTCCCTGAGAGAGGGGACTGAGAGACACCAGTCAGTGTACAGATATCTCCCAGAGAGAGGGGACTGAGAGACACCAGTCAGTGTACAGATATCTCCCTGAGAGAGAGGGAACCGAGAGACACCAGTCAGTGCATAGCTATCTTACTGAGAGAGAGAGGACTGAGAGACACAAGTCAGTGTACAGATATCTCCCTGAGAGAGAGGGGACTGAGAGACACCACTGAGTTTAGAGATATCTCCTTGAGAGAGATTGGGGAATTAGAGACACCAGTCAGTGTACAGATATCTCCATGAGAGAGTGAGGGACTGCGAGACACCAGTCAGTGTACAGATAACTCCCTCAGAGAGAGGGGACTGAGAGACACCAGTCAGTGTACAGATATCTCCCTGACAGAGAGGGGACTGAGAGACACCAGTCAGTGTACAGATATGACCCTGAGAGAAAGGGGACTGAGAGACACCAGTCAGCTTACAGATATATCCCTGAGAGAGAGAGGGGACTGAGAGACACCAGTCAGCGTACAGATATCTCCCTGAGAGAGAGGGGACTGAGAGACACCTGTCTGTGTACAGATATCTCCCTGACAGAGAGGGGACTGAGAGACACCTGTCAGTGTAGAGATATCGCCCTGAGAGGAGAGTGGACCGAGAGACACCAGTCAGTGTACAGATATCTCCCTGAGTGAGAGGGGACTGAGAGACACCAGTCAGTGTATAGCTATCTCCCTGAGAGAGAGAGGGGACTGCGAGACACCAGTCAGTGTACAGATATCTCCCTGAGAGAGGGGACTGAGAGACACCAGTCAGTGTACAGATATCTCCCTGAGAGAGGGGACTGAGAGACACCAGTCAGTGTACAGATATCTCCCTCAGAGAGAGGGGACTGAGAGACACCAGTCAGTGTACAGATATCTCCCTGAGAGAGGGGACCTGAGAGACACCAGTCTGTGTACAGATATCTCCCTGAGAGAGAGGGGACTGAGAGACACCTGTCAGTGTACAGATATCTCCCTGAGAGAGGAGGGGACCTGAGAGACATCAGTCAGTGTACAGATATCTCCCTGAGAGAGAGGGGACTGAGAGACACCAGTCAGTGTACAGATATCTCCCTGAGAGAGAGGGGACTGAGAGACACCAGTCAGTGTACAGATATCTCCCTGAGAGAGAGAGGGGACTGAGAGACACCAGTCAATGTACAGATACCTCCCTGAGAGAGGAGGGGACCGAGAGACATCAGTCAGTGTACAGATATCTCCCTGAGAGAGAGTGAGGACTGAGAGACACCAGTCAGCGTACAGATATCTCCCTGAGAGAGAGAGGGGACTGAGAGACATCAGTCAGTGTACAGATATCTCCCTGAGAGAGAGGGGACTGAGAGACACCAGTCAGTGTACAGATATCTCCCTGAGAGAGAGGGGACTGAGGGACACCAGTCAGTGTACAGATATCTCCCTGAGAGAGAGAGGGACTGAGAGACACCAGTCAGTGTACAGATATCTCCCTGAGAGAGGGGACTGAGAGACACCAGTCAGTGTACAGATATCTCCCAGAGAGAGGGGACTGAGAGACACCAGTCAGTGTACAGATATCTCCCTGAGAGAGAGGGAACCGAGAGACACCAGTCAGTGCATAGCTATCTTACTGAGAGAGAGAGGACTGAGAGACACAAGTCAGTGTACAGATATCTCCCTGAGAGAGAGGGGACTGAGAGACACCACTGAGTTTAGAGATATCTCCCTCAGAGAGAGGGGACTGAGAGACACCAGTCAGTGTACCGATATCTCTCTGAGAGAGAGAGGGGACAGAGAGACACCTGTCAGTGTAGAGATATCGCCCTGAGAGAGGGGACTGAGAGACACGTCAGTGTACAGATATATCCCTGAGTGAGAGGGGACCGAGAGACACCAGTCAGTGTACAGATATCTCCCTGAGAGAGTGAGGGGACTGCGAGACACCAGTCAGTGTACATATAACTCCCTCAGAGAGGGGACTGAGAGACACGTCAGTGTACAGATATCTCCCTGAGAGAGAGGGGACCGAGAGACACCAGTCAGTGTATAGATACCTCCCTCAGAGAGAGGGGACTGAGAGACACCTGTCAGTGTACAGATATCTCCCTGACAGAGAGTGGACTGAGAGACACCAGTCAGTGTACAGATATCTCCCTGCGAAAGAGCGTGGACCGAGAGACACCAGTCAGTGTACAGATATCTCCCTGAGAGAGGAAGGGGACTGAGAGGCACCAGTCAGTGCACAGATATCTCCCTGAGAGAGGGAGGGGACTGAGAGGCACCAGTCAGTGCACAGATATCTCCCTGAGAGAGAGAGGGGACTGAGAGACACCAGTCAGTGTACAGATATCTCCCTGAGAGAGGGGACTGAGAGACACCAGTCAGTGTACAGATATCTCCCAGAGAGAGGGGACTGAGAGACACCAGTCAGTGTACAGATATCTCCCTGAGAGAGAGGGAACCGAGAGACACCAGTCAGTGCATAGCTATCTTACTGAGAGAGAGAGGACTGAGAGACACAAGTCAGTGTACAGATATCTCCCTGAGAGAGAGGGGACTGAGAGACACCACTGAGTTTAGAGATATCTCCTTGAGAGAGATTGGGGAATTAGAGACACCAGTCAGTGTACAGATATCTCCATGAGAGAGTGAGGGGACTGCGAGACACCAGTCAGTGTACAGATAACTCCCTCAGAGAGAGGGGACAGAGAGACACCAGTCAGTGTACAGATATCTCCCTGACAGAGAGGGGACTGAGAGACACCAGTCAGTGTACAGATATGACCCTGAGAGAAAGGGGACTGAGAGACACCAGTCAGCTTACAGATATATCCCTGAGAGAGAGAGGGGACTGAGAGACACCAGTCAGCGTACAGATATCTCCCTGAGAGAGAGGGGACTGAGAGACACCTGTCTGTGTACAGATATCTCCCTGACAGAGAGGGGACTGAGAGACACCAGTCAGTGTACAGATATCTCCCTGAGAAAGAGAGTGGACCGAGAGACACCAGTCAGTGTACAGATATCTCCCTGAGTGAGAGGGGACTGAGAGACACCAGTCAGTGTATAGCTATCTCCCTGAGAGAGAGAGGGGACTGCGAGACACCAGTCAGTGTACAGATATCTCCCTGAGAGAGGGGACTGAGAGACACCAGTCAGTGTACAGATATCTCCCTGAGAGAGGGGACTGAGAGACACCAGTCAGTGTACAGATATCTCCCTCAGAGAGAGGGGACTGAGAGACACCAGTCAGTGTACAGATATCTCCCTGAGAGAGGGGACCGAGAGACACCAGTCTGTGTACAGATATCTCCCTGAGAGAGAGGGGACTGAGAGACACCTGTCAGTGTACAGATATCTCCCTGAGAGAGTGAGGGGACCGAGAGACATCAGTCAGTGTACAGATATCTCCCTGAGAGAGAGGGGACTGAGAGACACCAGTCAGTGTACAGATATCTCCCTGAGTGAGAGGGGACTGAGAGACACCAGTCAGTGTACAGATATCTCCCTGAGAGAGAGAGGGGACTGAGAGACACCAGTCAATGTACAGATATCTCCCTGAGAGAGTGAGGGGACCGAGAGACATCAGTCAGTGTACAGATATCTCCCTGAGAGAGAGTGAGGACTGAGAGACACCAGTCAGCGTACAGATATCTCCCTGAGAGAGAGAGGGGACTGAGAGACACCAGTCAGTGTACAGATATCTCCCAGAGAGAGGGGACTGAGAGACACCAGTCAGTGTACAGATATCTCCCTGAGAGAGAGGGAACCGAGAGACACCAGTCAGTGCATAGCTATCTTACTGAGAGAGAGAGGACTGAGAGACACAAGTCAGTGTACAGATATCTCCCTGAGAGAGAGGGGACTGAGAGACACCACTGAGTTTAGAGATATCTCCTTGAGAGAGATTGGGGAATTAGAGACACCAGTCAGTGTACAGATATCTCCATGAGAGAGTGAGGGGACTGCGAGACACCAGTCAGTGTACAGATAACTCCCTCAGAGAGAGGGGACAGAGAGACACCAGTCAGTGTACAGATATCTCCCTGACAGAGAGGGGACTGAGAGACACCAGTCAGTGTACAGATATGACCCTGAGAGAAAGGGGACTGAGAGACACCAGTCAGCTTACAGATATATCCCTCTGAGAGAGAGGGGACTGAGAGACACCAGTCAGCGTACAGATATCTCCCTGAGAGAGAGGGGACTGAGAGACACCTGTCTGTGTACAGATATCTCCCTGACAGAGAGGGGACTGAGAGACACCAGTCAGTGTACAGATATCTCCCTGAGAAAGAGAGTGGACCGAGAGACACCAGTCAGTGTACAGATATCTCCCTGAGTGAGAGGGGACTGAGAGACACCAGTCAGTGTATAGCTATCTCCCTGAGAGAGAGAGGGGACTGCGAGACACCAGTCAGTGTACAGATATCTCCCTGAGAGAGGGGACTGAGAGACACCAGTCAGTGTACAGATATCTCCCTGAGAGAGGGGACTGAGAGACACCAGTCAGTGTACAGATATCTCCCTCAGAGAGAGGGGACTGAGAGACACCAGTCAGTGTACAGATATCTCCCTGAGAGAGGGGACCGAGAGACACCAGTCTGTGTACAGATATCTCCCTGAGAGAGAGGGGACTGAGAGACACCTGTCAGTGTACAGATATCTCCCTGAGAGAGTGAGGGGACCGAGAGACATCAGTCAGTGTACAGATATCTCCCTGAGAGAGAGGGGACTGAGAGACACCAGTCAGTGTACAGATATCTCCCTGAGTGAGAGGGGACTGAGAGACACCAGTCAGTGTACAGATATCTCCCTGAGAGAGAGAGGGGACTGAGAGACACCAGTCAATGTACAGATATCTCCCTGAGAGAGTGAGGGGACCGAGAGACATCAGTCAGTGTACAGATATCTCCCTGAGAGAGAGTGAGGACTGAGAGACACCAGTCAGCGTACAGATATCTCCCTGAGAGAGAGAGGGGACTGAGAGACATCAGTCAGTGTACAGATATCTCCCTGAGAGAGAGGGGACTGAGAGACACCAGTCAGTGTACAGATATCTCCCTGAGAGAGAGGGGACTGAGGGACACCAGTCAGTGTACAGATATCTCCCTGAGAGAGAGAGGGGACTGAGAGACACCAGTCAGTGTACAGATATCTCCCTGAGAGAGGGGACTGAGAGACACCAGTCAGTGTACAGATATCTCCCAGAGAGAGGGGACTGAGAGACACCAGTCAGTGTACAGATATCTCCCTGAGAGAGAGGGAACCGAGAGACACCAGTCAGTGCATAGCTATCTTACTGAGAGAGAGAGGACTGAGAGACACAAGTCAGTGTACAGATATCTCCCTGAGAGAGAGGGGACTGAGAGACACCACTGAGTTTAGAGATATCTCCCTCAGAGAGAGGGGACTGAGAGACACCAGTCAGTGTACCGATATCTCTCTGAGAGAGAGAGGGGACAGAGAGACACCTGTCAGTGTAGAGATATCGCCCTGAGAGAGGGGACTGAGAGACACGTCAGTGTACAGATATATCCCTGAGTGAGAGGGGACCGAGAGACACCAGTCAGTGTACAGATATCTCCCTGAGAGAGTGAGGGGACTGCGAGACACCAGTCAGTGTACAGATAACTCCCTCAGAGAGGGGACTGAGAGACACGTCAGTGTACAGATATCTCCCTGAGAGAGAGGGGACCGAGAGACACCAGTCAGTGTATAGATACCTCCCTCAGAGAGAGGGGACTGAGAGACACCTGTCAGTGTACAGATATCTCCCTGACAGAGAGTGGACTGAGAGACACCAGTCAGTGTACAGATATCTCCCTGCGAAAGAGCGTGGACCGAGAGACACCAGTCAGTGTACAGATATCTCCCTGAGAGAGGGAGGGGACTGAGAGGCACCAGTCAGTGCACAGATATCTCCCTGAGAGAGGGAGGGGACTGAGAGGCACCAGTCAGTGCACAGATATCTCCCTGAGAGAGGGAGGGGACTGAGAGGCACCAGTCAGTGCACAGATATCTCCCTGAGAGAGAGAGGGGACTGAGAGACACCAGTCAGTGTACAGATATCTCCCTGAGAGAGGGGACTGAGAGACACCAGTCAGTGTACAGATATCTCCCAGAGAGAGGGGACTGAGAGACACCAGTCAGTGTACAGATATCTCCCTGAGAGAGAGGGAACCGAGAGACACCAGTCAGTGCATAGCTATCTTACTGAGAGAGAGAGGACTGAGAGACACAAGTCAGTGTACAGATATCTCCCTGAGAGAGAGGGGACTGAGAGACACCACTGAGTTTAGAGATATCTCCTTGAGAGAGATTGGGGAATTAGAGACACCAGTCAGTGTACAGATATCTCCATGAGAGAGTGAGGGGACTGCGAGACACCAGTCAGTGTACAGATATCTCCCTGAGAGAGAGAGAGGGGACTGAGAGACACCAGTCAGTGTACAGTTAACTCCCTCAGAGAGAGGGGACTGAGAGACACCAGTCAGTGTACAGATATCTCCCTGACAGAGAGGGGACTGAGAGACACCAGTCAGTGTACAGATATGACCCTGAGAGAAAGGGGACTGAGAGACACCAGTCAGCTTACAGATATATCCCTGAGAGAGAGAGGGGACTGAGAGACACCAGTCAGCGTACAGATATCTCCCTGAGAGAGAGGGGACTGAGAGACACGTCAGTGTACAGATATCTCCCTGAGAGAGAGGGGACCGAGAGACACCAGTCAGTGTACAGATACCTCCCTCAGAGAGAGGGGACTGAGAGACACCTGTCTGTGTACAGATATCTCCCTGACAGAGAGGGGACTGAGAGACACCAGTCAGTGTACAGATATCTCCCTGAGAAAGAGAGTGGACCGAGAGACACCAGTCAGTGTACAGATATCTCCCTGAGGAGATGGGACTGAGAGACACCAGTCAGTGTACAGATATCTCCCTGAGAGAGAGAGGGGACTGAGAGACACCAGTCAGTGTACAGATATCTCCCTGAGAGAGGGGACTGAGAGACACCAGTCAGTGTACAGATATCTCCCTGAGAGAGAGGGGACTGAGAGACACCAGTCAGTGTACAGATATCTCCCTGAGAGAGGAGGGGACTGAGAGACATCAGTCAGTGTACAGATATCTCCCTGAGAGAGAGGGGACTGAGAGACACCAGTCAGTGTACAGATATCTCCCTGAGAGGAGAGGGGACTGAGAGACACCAGTCAGTGTACAGATATCTCCCTGAGAGAGAGGGGACTGAGAGACACCAGTCAGTGTACAGATATCTCCCTGAGAGAGGAGGGGACCGAGAGACATCAGTCAGTGTACAGATATCTCCCTGAGAGAGAGGAGGGACTGAGAGACACCAGTCAGTGTACAGATATCTCCCTGAGAGAGAGAGGGGACTGAGAGACATCAGTCAGTGTACAGATATCTCCCTGAGAGAGAGGGGACTGAGAGACACCAGTCAGTGTACAGATATCTCCCTGAGAGAGAGGGGACTGAGAGACACCAGTCAGTGTACAGATATCTCCCTGAGAGAGAGGGGGGACTGAGAGACCCCAGTCAGTGTACAGATATCTCCTGGGGATAGAGTGGAGGGCTCTGAGGGGACCTGGGGGAGACATTAATTGCCTCTGTGCTTCTGCTGCTCCCAGGCACCTACTTTGCCCTCCCAAGCTCCCTCACCCAGGCCCCCTCACATCCTTCAAATGTCCCAAGCGGAAATAAGTGTCACTGGGGCCTCACCCCTTTTTGGCAGTTTTGACAAAACCTCCTGACTTTCGTGCTCTATTTTCAGAAGCCCATCAAACCCTGAGATATCCGTAAGATTATCGTTCCAGCCACGGTTTGATCAGGCTATCACAGCCAACTCGGTTATTCATGTTATTAGTAATAAATCCCTGTTCCTTTGTGGCTGGAGCTGTGCAACATCCAGATGGCAGTTTCCAAAATGGCTGAAGCTCTCAAGCACCGCAAACAACAATCCTATTGACAGATGAGAATGTCTTGAATTAGCTGTGACATATTCTATCGGGGTATCACTCCATTTCATCCCAACTTTAAAAATGGCAAAACCTTCCAGTGAAAGTTCAGCATCAAAAGTCGACTGGAAAAGTTGACTTTTTCCTTTGAGTGATAGTTATTTTGCCGTCTTGATTTATAACGAGAACCACCCTGAGATCGACATGGACGGAGCATGTACGAGGGAATTACTCCAGACGCTGGAAGTCTGAAATATCCACGGCAGCTCCCCGGAAATCCCAGCGGGCCAGGCAGCATCTGTGGAGAGGGAGACAGAGAGTCAACATTTCTGGTCTATGATCTGTGTTCGATCTGGCGGGGGGGGGGGGGGGGGGGGGGGGGGGGGGGGGCGGGGGGAAGGGGATGAGAGGCAGGCGTCACTGAGCGCGGTTTCTCCCTCCACAGAGGCGGACAGACGTGCTGAGTATTTCCCACACTTCCCGTCGCAATGGGGGCTAAATTGACGCTTTCCTCCCGCCTGCCGTGAAGCAGTCGGACATCCTGCCAGCGTCTCGTTCCCCTTCAGCGGGAAACCCCAACCAGCCGTCAACTCAAATCTGGTTTGCAGCAACCTTAAATATCAAGTTCAACACAATAATGGTCAGGTTTGATGACAAGGAACCACTCGTTGACCAAAAAATGAAATCAACGTTGAAGCAATAAATTGATAATTTAAAAAAATACAGATTAATACAGCGGATCATGAAAAAGTGTCAACCAGCGGAGCGAAAAGATTAAAACCTTTTTTTATCTTTTCATTCCTGGAGCAGAGGTAGAGCGAGACAGACCGGGATCTGAAATCTGGTTTCCAGGCAGAGGGACGAAACCGAAGTTTGGGTTAACGCTGACCGATCTTGTGTTTGTCTTTGATGGTGCAGATTCTGATCTGCTCTCAGTGTTATCCTTGTGAAAGTGGGGTTCAGTAGTAGTTGGTGTTTCAGCTTGTGTTATCCTCCCGTCCTCTGTGGGTGCGAGTCGGGTTTCTGGGCAGGGAGGAGGAGAAGGAGGATGTAAGTGTGTGTGTGTGTGTGTGTGTCCCACGTCGAGCAGCCTGTGCACACTTATGTGGGCATCCAGTTCATTCTCAGGTTCAAAGCAGGACTCAGGCAAGGAGGGATTGGCTGGAAAGCCCAAAATAGGGCTGACTGGAGGCAAATCTGTAAATGTAGGCTCCACCCCTAAGGCCTCATTACCAGCCAATTAGGAAACAGTATTCATGTTCTGCAGCCATCTCGGCTTCTTTGAACCTGGCTCCACGTGATATCCCACAGCCACATCGGAACGACCCGAACCTCAGGAGCACCTCAAACAACCTTCCCATGCACAATGCAAATATCCTGAACAAGACGTTCCACCTTCCACTGAGATATTATTCCAGGTTTGTCTGTCAAGTCTGAAAATGGGCAACATCTTCCAGTTATAAAGAGCCCCAGGCCAGGACACAATGGAAATAAAGAGTTCTTTCCTCATTATATTGAGTAGACAGAGCTGAGGGACGTCTGCTGCTGGACTGACTGAATAAAGGAAGGTAGTTACTTAGAGCTTTGCCTCTTTAACGTGAGGATCTGACGCTGCTGTGTACTGGAGATAATGGCGTTACCATAACTCCCACTGCAGACCTCCCTGCTGCCCCTCGAGACAGTCAGGCGGCTGGGGCAAGGACACGGCCTGACCATGAAGTTCCCCCATCATTCCTCTCTCTCCAGTGCGCCTCCTTCAACCGCCCAGATTTCTCGAGCTGCTTTCACGTGTTTCTTCACAGTGATTCCTTCGATAAAGCACCAATGTCTCTCTAACCTCGGCGTCGACAACGCTGCCACCACGGTATATAATTGGGTCCTTTTATCTTGGGCTCTCGGGGTGGGGCAGACTGCAGACATATTGGGGGATCTGTTGAACACTTGTTTATTAGAACTACATCAGAACAGGTTACAGATTAGGCCTGGAGCTCTGACCTCACCCAAATTCTCCCCGAGAGTCTAACACACGACTGCCTTGGGCAGAGCCACATCATCATCTACTTCATATATTTGCACATCCCATCCGATAAACCTGGATGACATCAACCATTGGAGACTTGGAGAGAAAACAAGGTAACAGCAGGAGCTCTTTCTCTAGTCCCTACCCCGCTCTCTCTCTCTGTCCCTACCCCGCTCTCTGTCTCTCTGT
>NC_052165.1:91996763-92020903 GCF_902713615.1 Scyliorhinus canicula | reverse complement strand
AGTAAAGCTCCCTCTACTCTGTCCCCATCAAACACTCCCAGGACAGGTACAGCACAGAGTTAGAACAGAGTAAAGCTCCCTCTACTCTGTTCCTGTTCTTGTCTTTGGGAACAGGCAGAATCTCGATGGGATCTTACTGTGCCTGTTCTTGCTCTATTTCAGTGAGCCGCGGTTCCTGGTACGACCATGTGAAGGGATAGTGGGAAGCCAAGGACAAACATCGGATTCTCTTCCTCTTCTATGAGGATATAAAGGAGGTAACGGCAGTTGGAGGGACCGAGTGTGGAGGAGGATGAGTGTCTGAGGGTGTGACAGAGGGAGAGAGAACGACTGAGAGAGAGAATGAGAGTGAGTGAGAGATACAGAGAGAGAGAGAGAGAGAGATTGAGCAAATGACTGCGAGAGAGACAGTGATAGAAGCAGAGAGAGAAAGAGAGAGACAGATGGAGACACAGACACATTGGGGGAGAGGCATAGAGCCAGAGTGATAGAGAAGCAGAGAAAGACAGAAGGAGAGAGAGAAGAGAGAGAAGAGAGAGAGACAGATGGAGACAGAAAGAGAGAGAGGTAGGGATGGAGATATCAGACACAGGGGAGAGTGAGAGAGAGACAGAGAGAGACAGAAAGAGAGAGAGAGAGATAGGGATGGAGATAGAGACAGACACAGGGGAGAGTGAGAGAGAGACAGAGAGAGAGAGTCTGAGAGTGACAGAGAGAGAGAGACAGAAAGAGAGAGAGTGAGGGAGAGAGACAGAGAGAGAGAGAGAAAGATTGAGCAAATGACTGCGAGAGAGACAGTGACAGAAGCAGAGAGAGACAGATGGAGAGACAGACACATTGGGGGAGAGGAATAGAGCCAGAGAGATCGAGATGAAGGGAAAGACAGACGGAGAGAGAGAGAGATAGATGGAGACAGAGAGACAGACAGTGAGAGAAAGAGATGGATAAAGAAAGAGAGTGATTGACACTGGGCCAGAGAGAGGGAGAGACAGAATCTGAGTGACAGAGAAAGAGATAGACAGAGAGAGACAGCAAGAGAGAGAGAGAGATAGGGATGGAGATAGAGACAGACACAGGGGAGAGTGAGAGAGAGACAGAGAGAGACAGAAGAGAGAGATAGGGATGGAGATAGAGACAGACACAGGGGAGAGTGAGAGAGAGACAGAGAGAGAGAGTCTGAGAGTGACAGAGAGAGAGAGACAGAAAGAGAGAGAGAGTGAGGGAGAGAGACAGAGGGAGAGGAGAGAGAGAGAGAGAGGGAGAGAGACAGAGGGAGAGGAGAGAGAGAGACAGAGAGAGAGTCTGACAGTGACAGAGAGAGAGACAGAGGAGAGAGAGAGTGAGGGAGAGAGACAGAGGGAGAGGAGAGAGAGAGAGTGAGGGAGAGAGACAGAGGGAGAGGAGAGAGAGAGAGAGAGGGAGACAGACAGTAATAGACAGATATCTAGAAACATAGAAAATTGGTGCAAGAGGAGGCCATTTGGCCCTTCCAGCCTACCCCACCATTCAATATGATCATGGCTGACCGTGCAAATTCAGTATCCCACTCCCGCTTTCTCTACATACCCCTTGATCCCTCGAGCCGCATAGGGCCACACCAGCTCCCTCTTGAATATATCCAACAGACTGTCCCCAGCAGCTTTCTGTGGCAGAGAATGCCACAAGTTCGCAACTCTCTGAGTGAAGAGGTTCTTCCTCATCTCAGTCCTGAATGGCTGACCCCTTATTCTTGGGCTGTGACCCCCTAATTCTGGACGTCTCCAACATCGGGAACCTTCTTCCCACACCAAGCCTATCCAGTCCCATCAGGATTTTATATGTTTCTATGAGATCCCCCCTCATTCCTCTAAACTCCAGTCAGTACAAGCCCAGTCGTTCCCGTCTTCATACGTCAGTTCTGGGTGCTCGGTCCCCCATCTCACTGACCCCTGACCCCAGTTCTGGTTTCCTGGTTCCCCTGTCTCAGTGACCCATGACCCCGGGTTTGGTTATTCAGTCCCCCCGTCTCACTAACCCCTGACCCCGGTTCTGGTTTCCCGGTTCCCCCTGTCTCACTGACCCATGACCCCTGGTCTGCTTATTCAGTCCCCCCCCGTCTCTCTGACCCCTGACCCCGGTTCTGGTTTCTCGGTCCCCCCTTTCTCACTGACCCATGAGGTCTCTAACTCCGGTCCATTCCCATCCTATAGAATCCCAGACGGGAGATCCTGAAGGTGGCCGAGTTCATGGAGAAGGTTCTGGAAGAGGACGTCATTGAGAAGATCGTTCACCTTTCCTCCTTCAAGGTCATGAAGGACAATCCGATGGCCAATTACACCACAGTCCCGATGGACATCATGGATCAGAACATCTCCAGGTTCATGCGCAAGGGTAGGTTTCAGGGGTCAAGAGTAAACAAAATGAGGGTTCGTGATTGACCTTTCACCCAGGTATGGTATGGCCTTTCAGCTTGGTATGGATCCTGCTCTGTCCAAGACGGCAGGAATCTACAAAACATTGTGAATGTAGCCCAGTCCATCATGCAAACCAGTCTCCCATCCATTGATTCTGTCTCTAATTCCCGCTGCCTCAGAAAGGCAGCGGCATAATTAAGGACCCCGCGCACCCCGGACATACTCTCTTCCACCTTCTCCGTCAGGAAAAAGATACCAAAGTTTGAGGTCACGTACCAACCGACTCAGGAACAGCTTCTTCCCTACTGCCATCAGACTTTTGAATGGACCTACCTCGTATTAAGTTGATCTTTTCTCTACACCTTGCTGTAACTGTAACATTATATTCTGCCGTCTCTCCTTCCTTCCCTATGTACCGTACGCATTGTTTGTACAGCATGCAAGAAACAATACTTTTCACTGTATACTAATACATGTGACAATAATAAATCAAATCAAAATCTAAAACCCTTTGTGCGCTGTGGCCCAGCCCGAGGCCCAGCCTTTCCGGGTAGGCCGGATTGGGCCTCCCCTGAACCGACCCCATGAACGGCCTCCATTCTGGGCTGGGAGAGACGATCCAGCCATTGAAAAGGGTCAATGTAGAGCATGCGGGGCGGGGCGGCTCCCTGAGACCCTGTCCCCCTCTCCTCACACACACACACACACACACACACACACCAGGAAAGGCTCAAGCTGTAAGTCCCACCTTTGTACTAAATCATTCACGGGATGTGGGGCATCACTGGCGGTTAATAAATCATTGATAGCTTTAGCTACAAGTGTTCTGGAACAAGAATATTACACTGGCAAGTGGAGAGGGTCCCATCACACTCCTGACTTGTGTCCTTGTAGATGGTGGACAGGCTTTGGGGGGGAGTCAGGAGGTGAGTTACTCTCCGCAGGATTCCCAGCCTCTGACCTGCTCTGGGAGCCGCAGTGTTTATATGGCTGGGTCCAGTTCAGTTTCTGATCAATGGGAACCCCCAGGATGTTGATGGGGGAATTCAGCGATGGGAATGCCTTCAAATATCAAGGGGCGATGATGAGTGTCCTCGGCCCCAACCACCTAAAGCTGCTTCATCAATGACCTTCCCTCCATCGTAAGGTCCGAAGTGGGGATGTTCGCTGCTGACTGCACAATGTTCAGCCCCATTCACAACTCCTCAGACACTGAAGCCGTCCATGTCCAAATCCATCTCCCCTTGACATTCAATGACATCACCATCGCTGAATCCCCCACTGTCAACATCCTGGGGGGCTACCATTGGCCAGAGACACTGCAGGAAGTTGCCAAGCCTCCGTCAACAGGGAGCGAGGGGAATGTGGATCCCAGGGAGGGAATGGATGGGAAGAGGAAAATCCAAACACATCAGCACGGGAATGACACCCACATATATTGACACACTCTCTCCCTCTCTCCACCTCTCTCTTTCCCACGCTCTACCTCTCTCTCTCCCTCTCTCTCTCTCTTTCCCACTCTCTCTTTCCCACTCTCTCCCTCTCTCTCTCCCTCTCTCTTTCCCACTCTCTCCCTCTCTCTTTCCCACTCTCTCTCTCTCTTTCTCTTTCTCACTCTGTCCCTCTCTCTTTCCCACTCTCTCCCTCTCTCTTTCCCACTCTCTCTCTCTCTCCGTCTCTCTTTCCCACTCGCTCTCTTTCCCACTCCCTCTCTCTCTCCCTCTCTCTTTCCCTCTCTCTCCCACTTTCCCGCTCTCTCTCTCTCTTTCCCACTCTCTCTCTCTGTCCCTCTCTCTGCTTCCCTCACACTATCTCTCTCCCTTCTGTCCCATCACACACTCTGGTTCTTTCTCTCTCTCTGTCTCTCTCTCCCGCTCCCTCTCTCTTTGTATCTCTGCCTCAATTCCTCTCAATATTTACTGTCTATACATCTCTCTGTCTCTCTCTCTCTCTCTGGCTCCTTCTCTGTCTCATCATCTCAATCTCTCCCTTTGTCTCTCTCTCTCTTGTGCCTTCACCCCCTCCCTGTCTGTCTCGCTCCCCCTCTCACTCTCCGTCACTCTGACTCACTCTGTCTCTCTCTCTCTCTCTCCGTCACTCTGACTCACTCTCTCTCTCTATCTCACTGTCTCTCTCTTTGTCTCTCTGTCCCTCTCTCTCTCCGTCACTCTGACTCACTCTCTCTCTCTCTCTCTCTCTCCGTCACTCTGACTCACTCTCTCTCTCTCCCTCACTCTGACTCACTCTCTCTCTCTCTGACAGGTGAGGTTGGAGACTGGAAGAATCACTTCACAGTGGCTCAGAATGAAGATTTTGATGAACACTATGAGAGACAGATGGGTCACAGCTCACTGAAGTTTCGCAACGTCCTGTAACCACTCTGAGCGATAAAGCAAATAAACTTCTCCAATCACCAAAAACACAAACTCGCATTATTTCACATCAACTCTGATCCATCATTGAACAGATTACAGATATCTCCCTGAGAGAGAGAGGGGACTGAGAGACACCAGTCAGTGTACAGATATCTCACTGAGAGAGAGAGAGGACTGAGAGACACCAGTCAGTGTACTGATATCTCCCTGAGAGAGGGGACTGAGAGACACCGATCAGTGTACAGATATCTCCTTGAGAGAGAGCGGGGACTGAGAGACACCAGTCAGTGTACAGATATCTCCCTGAGAGAGATAGGGGACTGAGAGACAACAGTCAGTGTACAGATATCTCCCTGAGAGAGCGCGTCAGGGGACTGAGAGACACCAGTCAGTGTACAGATATCTCCCTGAGAGAGAGGGGACTGAGAGACACCAGTCAGTGTACAGATATCTCCCTGAGAGAGAGAGAGGGGACTGAGAGACACCAGTCAGTGTACAGATATCTCCCTGAGAGAGAGAGAGGGGACTGAGAGACACCAGTCAGTGTACAGATATCTCACTGAGAGAGAGGGGACTGAGAGACACAAGTCAGTGTACAGATATCTCCCTGAGAGAGAGGGAGGACTGAGAGACACCAGTCAGTGTACAGATATCTCCCTGAGAGAGAGAGAGGACTGAGAGACACAAGTTAGTGTACAGATATCTCCCTGAGAGAGAGGGGACTGAGAGAAACCAGTCAGTGTGCAGATATCTCCCTGAGAGAGAGAGGAATGAGAGACACCAGTCAGTGTACAGATATCTCCCTGAGAGAGAGGGGACTGAGAGACACCAGTCAGTGCACAGATATCTCCCTCAGAGTGAGAGGGGACTGAGAGAAACCAGTCAGTGTGCAGATATCTCCCTGAGAGAGAGAGGAATGAGAGGCACCAGTCAGTGTACAGATATCTCCCTGAGAGAGCAAGGGGACAGAGAGACACCAGTCAGTGTACAGATATCTCCCTGAGAGAGCGAGTCAGGGGACTGCGAGACACCAGTCAGTGTACAAATATCTCCCTGAGAGAGAGGGGACTGAGAGACACCAGTCAGTGTACAGATATCTCCCTGAGAGAGAGAGAGGGGACTGAGAGACACCAGTCAGTGTACAGATATCTCCCTGAGAGAGAGAGAGAGGGGACTGAGAGACACCAGTCAGTGTACAGATATCTCCCTGAGAGGGAGAGGGGACTGAGAGACATCAGTCAGTGTACAGATATCTCCATGAGAGAGAGAGGGGACTGAGAGACACCAGTCAGTGGACATATATCTCCCTGAGAGAGAGAGGGACAGAGAGACACCAGTCAGTGTACAGATATCTCCCTGAGAGAGAGGGGACTGATAGACACCACTCTGTGTTCAGATATCTCCCTGAGAGAGAGGGGGGACCGAGAGACACCAGTCAGTGTACAGATATCTCCCTGAGAGAGAGAGGGGACTGAGATACACCAGTCAGTGTACAGATATCTCCCTGAGAGAGAGGGGGCTGAGAGACACCAATCAGTGTACAGATATCTCCCTGAGAGAGAGAGGGGACTGAGAGACACCAGTCAGTGTACAGATATCTCCCTGAGAGAGATAGGGGACTGAGAGACACCAGTCAGTGTACAGATATCTCCCTGAGAGAGCGAGTCAGGGGACTGAGAGACACCAGTCAGTGTACAGATATCTCCCTGAGAGAGAGAGGGGACTGAGAGACACCAGTCAGTGTACAGATATCTCACTGAGAGAGAGGGGACTGAGAGACACAAGTCAGTGTACAGATATCTCCCTGAGAGAGAGAGGGGACTGAGAGACACCAGTCAGTGTACAGATATCTCCCTGAGAGAGAGGGAGGACTGAGAGACACCAGTCAGTGTACAGATATCTCCCTGAGAGAGAGAGGACTGAGAGACACAAGTCAGTGTACAGATATCTCCCTGAGAGAGAGGGGACTGAGAGACACCAGTCAGTGCACAGATATCTCCCTCAGAGTGAGAGGGGACTGAGAGAAACCAGTCAGTGTGCAGATATCTCCCTGAGAGAGAGAGGAATGAGAGACACCAGTCAGTGTACAGATATCTCCCTGAGAGAGCAAGGGGACTGAGAGACACCAGTCAGTGTACAGATATCTCCCTGAGAGAGATAGGGGACTGAGAGACACCAGTCAGTGTACAGATATCTCCCTGAGAGAGCGAGTCAGGGGACTGAGAGACACCAGTCAGTGTACAGATATCTCCCTGAGAGAGAGAGGGGACTGAGAGACACCAGTCAGTGTACAGATATCTCACTGAGAGAGAGGGGACTGAGAGACACAAGTCAGTGTACAGATATCTCCCTGAGAGAGAGAGGGGACTGAGAGACACCAGTCAGTGTACAGATATCTCCCTGAGAGAGAGGGAGGACTGAGAGACACCAGTCAGTGTACAGATATCTCCCTGAGAGAGAGAGGACTGAGAGACACAAGTCAGTGTACAGATATCTCCCTGAGAGAGAGGGGACTGAGAGACACCAGTCAGTGCACAGATATCTCCCTCAGAGTGAGAGGGGACTGAGAGAAACCAGTCAGTGTGCAGATATCTCCCTGAGAGAGAGAGGAATGAGAGACACCAGTCAGTGTACAGATATCTCCCTGAGAGAGCAAGGGGACAGAGAGACCCCAGTCAGTGTACAGATATCTCCCTGAGAGAGCAAGTCAGGGGACTGCGAGACACCAGTCAGTGTACAAATATCTCCCTGAGAGCGAGAGGGGACTGAGTGATACCAGTCAGTGCACAGATATCTCCCTGAGAGAGAGAGGGGACTGAGAGACACCAGTCAGTGTACAGATATCTCCCTGAGAGAGAGGGGGCTGAGAGACACCAATCAGTGTACAGATATCTCCCTGAGAGAGAGAGGGGACTGAGAGACACCAGTCAGTGTACAGATATCTCCCTGAGAGAGATAGGGGACTGAGAGACACCAGTCAGTGTACAGATATCTCCCTGAGAGAGCGAGTCAGGGGACTGAGAGACACCAGTCAGTGTACAGATATCTCCCTGAGAGAGATAGGGGACTGAGAGACACCAGTCAGTGTACAGATATCTCCCTGAGAGAGAGAGGGGACTGAGAGACACCAGTCAGTGTACAGATATCTCCCTGAGAGAGAGAGGGGACTGAGAGATACCAGTCAGTGTACAGATATCTCCCTGAGAGAGAGGGGACTGAGAGACACAAGTCAGTGTACAGATATCTCCCTGAGAGAGAGGGAGGACTGAGAGACACCAGTCAGTGTACAGATATCTCCCTGAGAGAGAGAGGACTGAGAGACACAAGTCAGTGTACAGATATCTCCCTGAGAGAGAGGGGACTGAGAGACACCAGTCAGTGCACAGATATCTCCCTCAGAGTGAGAGGGGACTGAGAGAAACCAGTCAGTGTGCAGATATCTCCCTGAGAGAGAGAGGAATGAGAGACACCAGTCAGTGTACAGATATTTCCCTGAGAGAGCAAGGGGACAGAGAGACACCAGTCAGTGTACAGATATCTCCCTGAGAGAGCAAGTCAGGGGACTGCGAGACACCAGTCAGTGTACAAATATCTCCCTGAGAGAGAAGGGGACTGAGAGACACCAGTCAGTGTACAGATATCTCCCTGAGAGAGAGAGGGGACTGAGAGACACCAGTCAGTGTACAGATATCTCCCTGAGAGAGAGAGGACTGAGAGACACCAGTCAGTGTACAGATATCTCCCTGAGAGAGAGCGGGGACTGAGAGACACCAGTCAGTGTACAGATATCTCCCTGAGAGAGAGAGAGGACTGAGAGACACCAGTCAGTGTACAGATATCTCCCTGAGAGAGAGAGGGGACTGAGAGACACCAGTCAGTGTACAGATATCTCCCTGAGAGAGATAGGGGACTGAGAGACAACAGTCAGTGTACAGATATCTCCCTGAGAGAGCGCGTCAGGGGACTGAGAGACACCAGTCAGTGTACAGATATCTCCCTGAAAGAGAGGGGACTGAGAGACACCAGTCAGTGTACAGATATCTCCCTGAGAGAGAGAGGGGACTGAGAGACACCAGTCAGTGTACAGATATCTCCCTGAGAGAGAGAGGGACTGAGAGACACCAGTCAGTGTACAGATATCTCCCTGAGAGAGAGCGGGGACTGAGAGACACCAGTCAGTGTACAGATATCTCCCTGAGAGAGAGAGAGGACTGAGAGACACCAGTCAGTGTACAGATATCTCCCTGAGAGAGAGAGGGGACTGAGAGACACCAGTCAGTGTACAGATATCTCCCTGAGAGAGATAGGCGACTGAGAGACAACAGTCAGTGTACAGATATCTCCCTGAGAGAGCGCGTCAGGGGACTGAGAGACACCAGTCAGTGTACAGATATCTCCCTGAAGAGAGAGGGGACTGAGAGACACCAGTCAGTGTACAGATATCTCCCTGAGAGAGAGAGGGGACTGAGAGACACCAGTCAGTGTACAGATATCTCCCTGAGAGAGAGAGGGGACTGAGAGACACCAGTCAGTGTACAGATATCTCCCTGAGAGAGAGGGGACTGAGAGACACAAGTCAGTGTACAGATATCTCCCTGAGAGAGAGGGAGGACTGAGAGACACCAGTCAGTGTACAGATATCTCCCTGAGAGAGCGAGAGGACTGAGAGACACAAGTTAGTGTACAGATATCTCCCTGAGAGAGAGGGGACTGAGAGAAACCAGTCAGTGTGCAGATATCTCCCTGAGAGAGAGAGGAATGAGAGACACCAGTCAGTGTACAGATATCTCCCTGAGAGAGAGGGGACTGAGAGACACCAGTCAGTGTACAGATATCTCCTCAGAGTGAGAGGGGACTGAGAGAAACCAGTCAGTGTGCAGATATCTCCCTGAGAGAGAGAGGAATGAGAGACACCAGTCAGTGTACAGATATCTCCCTGAGAGAGCAAGGGGACAGAGAGACACCAGTCAGTGTACAGATATCTCCCTGAGAGAGCGAGTCAGGGGACTGCGAGACACCAGTCAGTGTACAAATATCTCCCTGAGAGAGAGGGGACTGAGAGACACCAGTCAGTGTACAGATATCTCCCTGAGAGAGAGAGAGGGGACTGAGAGACACCAGTCAGTGTACAGATATCTCCCTGAGAGAGAGAGAGGGGACTGAGAGACACCAGTCAGTGTACAGATATCTCCCTGAGAGGGAGAGGGGACTGAGAGACACCAGTCAGTGTACAGATATCTCCATGAGAGAGAGAGGGGACTGAGAGACACCAGTCAGTGGACAGATATCTCCCTGAGAGAGAGAGGGACAGAGAGACACCAGTCAGTGTACAGATATCTCCCTGAGAGAGAGGGGACTGAGAGACACCACTCAGTGTACAGATATCTCCCTGAGAGAGAGGGGGGACCGAGAGACACCAGTCAGTGTACAGATATCTCCCTGAGAGAGAGAGGGGACTGAGAGACACCAGTCAGTGTACAGATATCTCCCTGAGAGAGAGGGGGACTGAGAGACACCAGTCAGTGTACAGATATCTCCCTGAGAGAGAGAGGGGACTGAGAGACACCAGTCAGTGTACAGATATCTCCCTGAGAGAGATAGGGGACTGAGAGACACCAGTCAGTGTACAGATATCTCCCTGAGAGAGAGAGGGGACTGAGAGACACCAGTCAGTGTACAGATATCTCCCTGAGAGAGAGAGGGGACTGAGAGACACCAGTCAGTGTACAGATATCTCCCTGAGAGAGAGGGGACTGAGAGACACCAGTCAGTGTACAGATATCTCCCTGAGAGAGAGAGGGGACTGAGAGACACCAGTCAGTGTACAGATATCTCCCTGAGAGAGAGGGGACTGAGAGACACCAGTCAGTGTACAGATATCTCCCTGAGAGAGAGAGGGGACTGAGAGACACCAGTCAGTGTACAGATATCTCCCTGAGAGAGAGAGGACTGAGAGACACCAGTCAGTGTACAGATATCTCCCTGAGAGAGAGAGGGACTGAGAGACACCAGTCAGTGTACAGATATCTCCCTGAGAGAGAGAGGGGACTGAGAGACACCAGTCAGTGTACAGATATCTCCCTGAGAGAGAGAGGGACTGAGAGACACCAGTCAGTGTACAGATATCTCCCTGAGAGAGAGAGGGGACTGAGAGACACCAGTCAGTGTACAGATATCTCCCTGAGAGAGAGAGGGGACTGAGAGACACCAGTCAGTGTACAGATATCTCCCTGAGAGAGAGAGGGGACTGAGAGACACCAGTCAGTGTACAGATATCTCCCTGAGAGAGAGAGGGACTGAGAGACACCAGTCAGTGTACAGATATCTCCCTGAGAGAGAGAGGGGACTGAGAGACACCAGTCAGTGTACAGATATCTCCCTGAGAGAGAGAGGGGACTGAGAGACACCAGTCAGTGTACAGATATCTCCCTGAGAGAGAGAGGGGACTGAGAGACACCAGTCAGTGTACAGATATCTCCCTGAGAGAGAGAGGGGACTGAGAGACACCAGTCAGTGTACAGATATCTCCCTGAGAGAGAGAGGGGACTGAGAGACACCAGTCAGTGTACAGATATCTCCCTGAGAGAGAGAGGGGACTGAGAGACACCAGTCAGTGTACAGATATCTCCCTGAGAGAGAGAGGGGACTGAGAGACACCAGTCAGTGTACAGATATCTCCCTGAGAGAGAGAGGACTGAGAGACACCAGTCAGTGTACAGATATCTCCCTGAGAGAGAGAGGGGACTGAGAGACACCAGTCAGTGTACAGATATCTCCCTGAGAGAGAGGGGACTGAGAGACACCAGTCAGTGTACAGATATCTCCCTGAGAGAGAGAGGGACTGAGAGACACCAGTCAGTGTACAGATATCTCCCTGAGAGAGAGAGGGACTGAGAGACACCAGTCAGTGTACAGATATCTCCCTGAGAGAGAGAGGGGACTGAGAGACACCAGTCAGTGTACAGATATCTCCCTGAGAGAGAGAGGGGACTGAGAGACACCAGTCAGTGTACAGATATCTCCCTGAGAGAGAGAGGGGACTGAGAGACACCAGTCAGTGTACAGATATCTCCCTGAGAGAGAGAGGGGACTGAGAGACACCAGTCAGTGTACAGATATCTCCCTGAGAGAGAGAGGGACTGAGAGACACCAGTCAGTGTACAGATATCTCCCTGAGAGAGAGAGGGACTGAGAGACACCAGTCAGTGTACAGATATCTCCCTGAGAGAGAGGGGGACTGAGAGACACCAGTCAGTGTACAGATATCTCCCTGAGAGAGAGAGGGGACTGAGAGACACCAGTCAGTGTACAGATATCTCCCTGAGAGAGAGGGGGACTGAGAGACACCAGTCAGTGTACAGATATCTCCCTGAGAGAGAGAGGGGACTGAGAGACACCAGTCAGTGTACAGATATCTCCCTGAGAGAGAGAGGGACTGAGAGACACCAGTTCAGTGTACAGATATCTCCCTGAGAGAGAGAGGGACTGAGAGACACCAGTCAGTGTACAGATATCTCCTTGAGAGAGAGAGGGACTGAGAGACACCAGTCAGTGTACAGATATCTCCCTGAGAGAGAGCGAGGACTGAGAGACACCAGTCAGTGTACAGATATCTCCCTGAGAGCGAGAGGGGACTGAGAGACACCAGTCAGTGTACAGATATCTCCCTGAGAGTTAGAGGGGACTGAGAGACACCAGTCAGTGTACCGATATCTCCCTGAGACAGAGAGAGGACTGAGAGACACCAGTCAGTGTACAGATATCTCCCTGAGAGAGAGAGGACTGAGAGACACCAGTCAGTGTACAGATATCTCCCTGAGAGAGAGAGGGGACTGAGAGACACCAGTCCGTGTACAGATATCTCCCTGAGAGAGAGGGGACTGAGAGACACCAGTCAGTGTACAGATATCTCCCTGAGAGAGAGAGATTGGGGACTGAGAGACACCAGTCAGTGTACAGATATCTCCCTGAGAGCGAGGGGGGACTGAGAGAGACCAGTAAGTGTACAGATATCTCCCTGAGAGAGAGGGGACTGAGAGACACCAGTCAGTGTACAGATATCTCCCTGAGAGAGAGGGGGGACTGAGAGACACCAGTCAGTGTACAGATATCTCACTGAGAGAGAGGGGGGACTGAGAGACCCCAGTCAGTGTACAGATATCTCCCTGAGAGAGAGGGGGGACTGAGAGACCCCAGTCAGTGTACAGATATCTCCCTGAGAGAGAGGGGGGGACTGAGAGACACCAGTCAGTGTACAGATATCTCCCTGAGAGAGAGGGGGGGACTGAGAGACACCAGTCAGTGTACAGATATCTCCTGGGGATAGAGTGGAGGGCTCTGAGGGGACCTGGGGGAGACATTAATTGCCTCTGTGCTTCTGCTGCTCCCAGGCACCTACTTTGCCCTCCCAAGCTCCCTCACCCAGGCCCCCACACATCCTTCAAATGTCCCAAGCGGAAATAAGTGTTACTGGGGCCTCACCCCTTTTTGGCAGTTTTGACAAAACCTCCTGACTTTCGTGCTCTATTTTCGAAAGCCCATCAAACCCTGAGATATCCGTAAGATTATCGTTCCAGCCACGGTTTGATCAGGCTATCACAGCCAACTCGGTTATTCATGTTATTAGTAATAAATCCCTGTTCCTTTGCAGCTGGAGCTGTGCAACATCCAGATGGCAGTTTCCAAAATGGCTGAAGCTCTCAAGCACCGCAAACAACAATCCTATTGACAGATGAGAATGTCTTGAATTAGCTGTGACATATTCTATCGGGGTATCACTCCATTTCATCCCAACTTTAAAAATGGCAAAACCTTCCAGTGAAAGTTCAGCATCAAAAGTCGACTGGAAAAGTTGACTTTTTCCTTTGAGTGATAGTTATTTTGCCGTCTTGATTTATAACGAGAACCACCCTGAGATCGACATGGACGGAGCATGTACGAGGGAATTACTCCAGATGCTGGAAGTCTGAAATATCCACGGCAGCTCCCCGGAAATCCCAGCGGGCCAGGCAGCATCTGTGGAGAGGGAGACAGAGAGTCAACATTTCTGGTCTATGATCTGTGTTTGGTCTGGTGGGGGAGGGGGAAGGGGGTGAGAGACAGGCGTCACTGAGCGCGGTTTCTCACCCCACAGAGGCGGACAGACGTGCTGAGTATTTCCCACACTTCCCGTCGCAATGGGGGCTAAATTGACGCTTTCCTCCCGCCTGCCGTGAAGCAGTCGGACATCCTGCCAGCGTCTCGTTCCCCTTCAGCGGGAAACCCCAACCAGCCATCAACTCAAATCTGGTTTGCAGCAACCTTAAATATCTGTGTGTACTGGAGATAATGGCGTTACCATAACTCCCACTGCAGACCTCCCTGCTGCCCCTCGAGACAGTCAGGGGGCTGGGGCAAGGACACGGCCTGACCATGAAGTTCCTCCATCATTCCTCTCTCTCCAGTGCGCCTCCTTCAACCGCCCAGATTTCCCGAGCTGCTTTCACGTGTTTCTTCACAGTGATTCCTTCGATAAAGCACCAATGTGTCTCTTACCTCGGCGTCTGCAACGCTGCCACCACGGTATATAATTGGGTCCTTTTATCTTGGGGTCTCGGGGTGGGGTAGACTGCAGACATATTGGGGGATCTGTTGAACACTTGTTTATTAGAACTACATCAGAACAGGTTACAGATTAGGCCTGGAGCTCTGACCTCACCCAAATTCTCCCCGAGAGTCTAACACACGACTGCCTTGGGCAGAGCCACATCATCATCTACTTCATATATTTGCACATCCCATCCGATAAACCTGGATGACATCAACCATTGGAGACTTGGAGAGAAAACAAGGTAAGAGCAGGAGCT
The DNA here is from genome assembly GCF_902713615.1 of Scyliorhinus canicula. Classification (NCBI taxonomy): domain Eukaryota; kingdom Metazoa; phylum Chordata; class Chondrichthyes; order Carcharhiniformes; family Scyliorhinidae; genus Scyliorhinus; species Scyliorhinus canicula. Next base: position 92,006,290 of record NC_052165.1, on the reverse strand, counting down.
CTTTCTCTAGTCCCTACCGCGCTCTCTCTCTCTCTGTCTCTACATCGCTCGCTCACTGTGTCTACATCGCTCTCTTTGTCTCTACATCACTGTCTCTCTCTCTGTCTCTACATCGCTCTCTCTCTGTCCCTACCCCGCTCTCTCTCTCTCTGTCTCTACATCGCTCTCTCACTGTGTCTACATCGCTCTCTCTCTCTCTGTCTCTACATCGCTCTCTCACTGTGTCTACATCGCTCTCTCTGTCTCAACATATCTCTCTCTCTCTCTCTCTCTCTCTCTCCATCTCTCTCTCTGTCTTTCTCTGTCGCTCTGTGTCTCTCTCTTTTCTCTCTCTGTCTGTCTCTGTCTCTTTTTTTCTTTCTCTCAGTCTCTATCTCTCACAATCTCTCTTTCCCTCCGTCTGTCTCTCTGTCTCTTTCAGTCTCTATCTGTCTCTATCTGTCTCTCACAATGTCTCTTTTGCTCTGTCTCTCTCTCTCTCTCACAGTCTCTATCTATCTCTTACAATCTCTCTTTCGCTCTGTCTGTCTCTCTCTGTCTCTTTCTGTGCCTCTCATTCTGGTCTCTGTGTCTTTTCACAGTAACTTCATTTGAAGCCTACTTGTGACGATAAGCGATTTTCATTTCTCTCTCTCTATCTCTGAACCGGGCCCCTTGCCCAGAGAGAAGGCGAAGGAATGAAACTGGTTCCAGTCCTGTCAACACTTGCAATCTGTCTCCTCGATTGGTGACAAACTCCTCCTCAAAGTTAAACCCAATTCACAGCTCAAAGATTAAACTGACTGAGATTCAATAAGGTAAGGACATAGAACATAGAACATAGAGAAATACAGCACAGAACAGGCCCTTCGGCCCACGATGTTGTGCCAAACTTTTGTCCTAGGTTAATCATAGATCATAGAATTTTGGACACTAAGGCAATTTATCATGGCCAATCCACCCAACCTGCACATCTTTGGACTGTGGGAGGAAACCGGAGCACCCGGAGGAAACCCACGCAGTCACGGGGAGGATGTGCAGACTCCGCACAGACAGTGACCCAAGCCGGAATCGAACCTGGGATCCTGGAGCTGTGAAGCAATTGTGCTATCCACAATGCTACCGTGCTGCCCTTAAGAACAAATTAATCTACACTCCATTATTCTACCCTAATCCATGTACCTATCCAATAGCCGCTTGATGGTCCCTAACGTTTCCGACTCAACTACTTCCACAGGCAGTGCATTCCATGCCCCCACTACTCTCTGGGTAAAGAACCTACCTCTGACATCTGCCCTATATCTTCCACCATGTACCTTAAATTTAGGTCCCCTTGTAATGGTTTGTTCTACCCGGGGAAAAAGTCTCTGACTGTCTACTCTATCTATTCCCCTGATCATCTTAATAACCTCTATCAAGTCACCCCTCATCCTTCTCCGTTCTAATGAGAAAAGGCCTAGCACCCTCAACCTTTCCTCGTAAGACCTACTCTCCATTCCAGGCAGCATCCTGGTAAATCTCCTTTGCACCTTTTCCAAAGCTTCCACATCTTTCCTAAAATGAGGTGACCAGAACTGCACACACTACTCCAAATGTGGCCTTACCAAGGTTTTGTACAGCTGCATGATCACCTCACGGCTCTTAAATTCAATCCCTCTGCTAATGAACACACTAACACACCATTGGCCTTCTTCACAGCTCAATCCACTTGAGTGGCAACTTTCAAAGATCTATGAACATAGACCCCAAGATCTCTCTGCTACTCTACATTGCCAAGAACCCTACCGTTAACCCTGTGTTCCGCATTCATATTTGTCCTTCCAAAATGGACAACCTCACACTTTTCAGGGTTAAACTCCATCTGCCACTTCTCAGCCCAGCTCTGCATCCGATCGATGTCTCTTTGCAGCCGACAACAGCCCTCCTCACTATCCACAACTCCACCAATCTTCGTATCATCTGCAAATTTACTGACCCACCCTCATCCTGAATGAATTGACCATGGTGCTGCCCAGTTTCAGGATCCTGGAGATGGAGCTGGACTATCATCCGGAGCTGCGAGACGATACAGTCAGGAGGCCGCAGCTCAAACTGCTGGAAGATGTCCCCTTACCCGACTGGGTGGCTGATAACTGGGAGACGGTGAAAAACTTCCAGGCCAAGCCCGATGACCTGCTCATCGCCACCTACCCCAAATCAGGTGAGTGGAGAACAGGCCTCACAGTGGGGGGAGAGGGCCCAGGCCTCACGGTGGGGAGAGAGGCACAGTCACACAGTGGATGGAAAGGGCCCAGGCCTCACAGTGGAGGGAGAGGAGCGCAAGCCTCACGGTGAGCGAGGGCCCAGGCCTCACGGTGAAGGGCGAGGGCCCAGGCCTCACAGTGGAGAGAGAGTGCCTGGGCCTCACTGTGCTGGACGAGGGCCCAGGCCTCTGTGCAGGACAAGGTCCCAGGCATCACTGTGCAGGATGTGGGCCCAGGCCTCTCTGTGCAGGACGAGGGCCCAGGCCTCTGTGCAGGATGAGGGCCCAGGCCTCATTGCGGAGGATGAGGGCCCAGGCCTCACTGTGCAGGATGAGGGCCCAGGGATCACTGTGCTGGATGAGGGCCCAGGCCTCACTGTGCAGGATGAGGGCCCAGGCCTCACTGTGCAGGATGAGGGCTCAGGCCTCTGTGCAGGATGAGGGCCCAGGCCTCACTGTGCAGGATGAGGGCTCAGGCCTCTGTGCAGGATGTGGGCCCAGGCCTTACTGTGCAGGATGTGGGCCCAGGCCTCACTGTGCAGGATGAGGGCCCAGGGATCACTGTGCAGGATGAGGGCTCAGGCCTCTGTGCAGGATGAGGGCCCAGGCCTTACTGTGGAGGATGAGGGCCCAGGCCTCTGTGCAGGATGAGGGCCCAAGCCTTACTGTGGAGGATGAGGGCCGAGGCCTCACTGTGCAGGATGAGGGCCCAGGGATCACTGTGCAGGATGAGGGCCCAGGCCTCACTGTGCAGGATGAGGGCCCAGGCCTCATGGTGGAGTGGTGGCCCAGGCCTCATGGTGGAAGCTAAGGGCCCAGGCCTGACGGTGGGTTGGGAGAGTCCAGGCATTACGATGGGGGACACCATTTGAGGAGCGCTGCTGGAAACTGTGTGAATTTGATTCTCTCGACCACTCATGGGGATGTTTAAAGTCTCTGTGTGTCTCTCACTCTAACTCTGTTCCTCCATCTCTCTGACAATCTCACCCACTCTCTCTGTTCCCCTCTCACTCTCTCTGTTCCCATCTCACTTTCACATGTCTCTGTTCCTCTCTCTCTCTGTCACACTCTCTCACACTCTCTCTGTTCCTCTCTCTCTCTCACACTCTCTCTGTTCCTCTCTCTCTGTCACACTCTCTCTCTCACTGTCTCTGTTCCTCTCTCTCTCTCTGTCACGCTCTCATAGAACATAGAACGATACAGCGCAGTACAGGCCCTTCGGCCCTCGATGTTGCACCGACATGGAAAAAATCTAAAGGCCATCTAACCTACACTATGCCCCTCTCTCTCTCACTCTCTCTGTTCCTCTCTCTCTCTCTGTCACACTCTCTCTCACACTCTCTTGTTTGTCTCTCTCTCTGTCACACTCTCTCACACTCTCTCTGTTCCTCTCTCTCTCTGTCACACTCTCTCACACTCTCTCTGTTCCTCTCTCTCTCTGTCACTCCTCTCTCTGTTCCTCTCTCTCTCTCTCACTCTCTCTGTTCTCTCTCTCTCTCACACTCTCTCACACTCTCTCTGTTCCTCTCTCACTGTCACATGTCTCTGTTCCTCTCTCTCTCTGTCACACTCTCTCACACTCTCTGTTCCTCTCTCTCTCTGTTCCTCTCTCTCTCTGTCACACTCTCTCTGTTCCACTCTCACTCTGTCACATTCTCTCTCACACTCTCTCTGTTCCTCTCTCACTGTCACATTCTCTCTCACACTCTCTTTGTTCGTCTCTCTCTCTGTCTCTCACTCTGTCTCTCTCTGTCTCTCTCTCTCTCTCTCTCTCTCTGTCTCTCTCTCTTTCTCTCCCTCTCTCTCACTCTCTCTCCCTCTCTCCACAGGGACAACATGGATGCAGGAAATTGTGGATCTGATCAATCAGAACGGTGATGTGAAGATGTGTAAACGAGCTCCAGTCTATGAACGAATCCCCTACCTCGAATTTTTTGAGGATGAGGGGCCACCTGGTGAGACCCTTTATCTCGGGGAGGTGGGGAGGTGGGGGAGGGGGGGGGGGCGGTGGTTGGGCTGTAAAAGTTGGGAAGTTTTGCTCCAACTGTTGGTGTTTCTGCAGCTGGAGTACTGCTTACGATTTGGATCTCCTTACTCACGGAGAGAGAGACTGGTGTCGGAGGCAGTTCAGAGGAGGTTCCCCGGGGTGATGCCTGGGATGGGGGGGGGGGGGGGGTATTTGTCTTGTGAGGTTTGGGCAGGTTGGGGCGACACACCCATTGGAGTTTAGAAGAATGAGAGGGGGGGCTCGACACGGCGAATGCTGAGAGGATGTTTCCCCCCGTACCCCGGGGAGAGTCGGTGCCCGTGGGGAGGGACCCGTACCCCGGGGAGAGTCGGTGCCCGTGGGGGGAGGGACCCATACCCCGGGGAGAGTCGGTGCCCGTGGGGGAGGGGACCCGTACCCCGGGGAGAGTCGGTGCCCGTGGGGGAGGGGACCCGTACCCCGGGGAGAGTCGGTGCCCTGTGGGGGGGGGGACCCGTACCCCGGGGAGTCGGTGCCCGTGGGGGGAGGGACCCGTACCCCGGGGAGAGTCGGTGCCCGTGGGGAGGGGGACCCTTACCCCGGGGAGAGTCGGTGCCCGTGGGGAGGGGTACCCGTACCCCGGGGAGAGTCGGTGCCCGTGGGGAGGGTCCCGTACCCCGGGGAGAGTCGGTGCCCGTGGGGAGGGTCCCGTACCCCGGGGAGAGTCGGTGCCCGTGGGGAGGGTCCCGTACCCCGGGGAGAGTCGGTGCCCGTGGGGAGGGTCCCGTACCCCGGGGAGAGTCGGTGCCCGTGGGGAGGGACCCGTACCCCGGGGAGACTCGGTGCCCGTGGGGAGGGTCCCGTACCCCGGGGAGAGTCGGTGCCCGTGGGGGGGTCCCGTACCCCGGGGAGAGTCGGTGCCCGTGGGGAGGGGGACCCGTACCCCGGGGAGAGTCGGTGCCCGTGGGGAGGGTCCCGTACCCCGGGGAGAGTCGGTGCCCGTGGGGAGGGGGACCCGTACCCCGGGGAGAGTCGGTGCCCGTGGGGAGGGTCCCGTACCCCGGGGAGAGTCGGTGGCCGTGGGGAGGGATTCGTACCCCGGGGAGAGTCGGTGCCCATGGGGGGGGGGACCCGTACCCCGGGGAGAGTCAGTGCTCATGGAGGAGTGCGCCCTGAGGAGAGTGGTGTCTACAATGTGAGCAGGATTATTTGAGCGGAATGCTGTAACATCTCCATCTCGCAGGTATTGAACTGATTGAGAAAATGGCGTCTCCGAGGGTGATTAAAACTCACCTCCCGATCCAACTGGTTCCCAAATCCTTCTGGGAGCAGGACTGTAAGGTAGGGACCCGGGACACATCGCTCACCCCCTCCCCCCCCAATCACCCCCATCGACCCCGTAAACCCCTCATCCCTCAACCTGTTCAACACTCCCTCACACCTCCCTCCCTCAGTCTCCAAACTGTGGGAGTACCTCACTCCCCCTCCCTCACTCCCCCCTCCCTCAGTCTCCAAACTGTGAGAATCCCTCACCTCCCCCCTCCCTCAGTCCCCAAACTGTGAGACTCCCTCACTCCCCCCTCCCTCAGTCCCCAAACTGTGGGACTCCCTCACCTCCCCCCTCCCTCAGTCCCCAAACTGTGGGACTCCCTCACTCCCCCCTCCCTCAGTCCCCAAACTGTGGGACTCCCTCACCTCCCCCCTCCCTCAGTCCCCAAACTGTGGGACTACCTCACTCCCCCTCCCTCACTCCCCCCTCCCTCAGTCCCCAAACTGTGGGACTCCCTCACTCCCCCCTCCCTCAGTCCCCAAACTGTGGGACTCCCTCACCTCCCCCTCCCTCAGTCCCCAAACTGTGGGACTCCCTCACTCCCCCCTCCCTCAGTCCCCAAACTGTGAGACTCCCTCACCTCCCCCCTCACTGAGACAGGTCAGAGGGAAGAGTGAGGACTCCCTAATGGATTTGTGTTTCCTCTTCCCAGACCATAGTAGTGGCTCGAAACGCTAAAGATAATCTTGTGTCGTATTTCCATTACCTTCGGATGGACAACACAATGCCGGAACCGGGATACTGGCTGGAATTCTTCCAAAAATTCCTGCACGGACAAGGTGGGTTTCCTCCGCACATCAACTGTAATGATGTGTATATATGTAGACAGCGAAAAGGGTTAATTATTACATCTCAGTGTAACACTGCCCACTAGAGGGCAGCATTGCATCGCACTATCAATAACAACACTGAGAGGATCTCGGCCTCTGCCAACCAGGAGCGACGAGATTGAGTGTGATAGATCCTTCACAACATAGTTTAGCACGTTTAGTTTCAATTAGTTACTACTTTAATATAAATTACTTGATTGCTAGTTATAGTTCAGTGGAGTGTGCAAACTCAATATTAATCAATTGTTACGCAATAAATGAGTTTGCTTTAAGTTGAAGACTGATGGATTGTTCACAGTCACACCACCAGACCATTCCCAATCAGGAGCAAAGTGTAAAGAGATAGATTACCCAAAGGTTAATATATCATCAACAATCCTTAACCGAGCATCAAACACTCCCAGGAAATGAAAAATGAAATGAAAATCGCTTATTGTCATGAGTAGGCTTCAATGAAGTTAGTGCGAAAAGCCCCTAGTCGCCACATTCTGCCACCTGCTCGGGGAGGCTGGTACGGAAATTGAAACGTGCTGCTGGCCTGCCTTGGCCTGCTTTAAAAGCCAGCTATTTAGCCCTGTGCTAAACCAGCCCCAGGTACAGGTACAGCACGGCGTTAGATACAGAGTAAAGCTCCCTCTACACTGTCCCCATCAAACACTCCCAGGACAGGTACAGCACGGGGTTAGATACAGAGTAAAGCTCCCTCTACACTGTCCCCATCAAACACTCCCAGGGCAGGTACAGCACAGGGTTAGATACAGAGTAAAGCTCACTCTACACTATTCCCATCAAACACTCCCAGGACAGGTACAGCACGGGGTTAGATACAGAGTAAAGCTCCCTCTACACTGTCCCCATCAAACATTCCCAGGACAGGTACAGCATGGCGTTAGATACAGAGTAAAGCTCCCTCTACACTGTCCCCATCAAACACTCCCAGGACAGGTACAGCACGGGGTTAGATACAGAGTAAAGCTCCCTCTATACTGTCCCTGTTCTTGTCTTTGGGAACAGGGAGAATCTCAATGGGATCTTACTGTGCCTGTTCTTGCTCTGTTTCAGTGAGCTTCGGTCCCTGGTACGACCATGTGAAGGGATGGTGGGAAGCGAAGAACAAACATCGGATTCTCTTCCTCTTCTATGAGGATATAAAGGAGGTAACGGCAGTGGGAGGGACCGAGTGTGGAGGAGGATGAGTGTCCGAGGGTGTAATATTGTGTGAGAGAGGCGGGTGGGGGGAGAGAGAGAGAGAGAGAGGGAGTCACGAGAGAGAGACACAGAAACTGCGAGAGATAGAGACAACGAGAGCTAGAGGCTGCGGCAGACAGAGACAGCAAGAGATAGACACAGCGAGAGATAGAGGCAGCGAGAGATAGAGACAGCGAGAGATAGGGGCAGCGAGAGATAGAGGCAGCGGGAGATAGAGGCAGCGGGAGACAGAGACAGCGAGAGATAGAGGCAGCGAGAGATAAAGACAGCAAGAGATAGAGGCAGCGGGAGATAGAGACAGGGAGAGATAGAGACAGCGAGAGATAGAGGCAGCGAGAGATAGAGGCAGCGGGAGATAGAGAGGGAGAGATAGAGACAGGGAGAGATAGAGACAGGGAGAGATAGAGACAGCGAGAGATAGAGACAGCGAGAGCAAGAGTGAGATGAGAGAAAGATAGACAAAGAGAGAGTAAGTCAGCGCGAGAGATGAGACAGCTGTCATAATAGTCACCCACGCACATCATGATGTAAGAGCAGGCAGTGACAGGCACCCAGGTGAGCCAGTCAACATACAGGAAAGAACACAACCAATCACCAGACAGAACACCAGAGGGGGGCTTCCACCTACAAAACACAAAAAACATCAGCACCACCTCTTTCCACTGGTGACAACTGTAGTGACAGTCAGGGTGTACAAATCATTCAACATCTTCTACACGTGGTTCAGAGCTAGCCTGGTCTAGATAGTTAGTGTTAGTTTACTGAGAGTAGCAGAGAGTCAACCCACAGGCAGCTGTGTGCTTCGTTACTGAAGTTCAATAAATCTTATTGAACCAACGCCCACGTTTAGTGTCTACTTGACAGGTAACTGCATCGTGTTGCAGTCCGTGTTACCCGAAGCTGAACAGCACGACAACAGAGAGAGAGGTATTGTTAAGGTACTGTTGTACCCCCCTCCCTGCTGCCTGTCTTCTGGTTAAGCTGCTACAGCCTCACTACACCATCTGGGTTTTCTGTTTTATAGATTTTGGGCAGAGTTGGAATGCCGATCGTGATAGACCAGGCCGAGACATCCCCTTCCGATTCTGAGGCAGAACCGGTGATGATGATTTGATAGACTTGGCAAGCAGCCAATCAGGAAATGTACCATTTCCTATTGGGGTCTGTGATTGGTGGGGGCCAGACAGAAAGTTCCAGATGGAAGGCGGATCTTGTGAAGAGTGCCAGATTGTTTAGGGCAGGGGTGGGCAAACTTTTCCGTACAAGGGCCACATTCAGAAATTAACAATTTTAAAGGGCCGCATAGTATATTAAGTAAAATAATTACTTCACCCGGTTATGATTCTGGGGGCCTCATATAGAACATAGAACAGTACAGCACAGAACAGGCCATTCGGCCCTCGACGTTGTGCTGAGCAATGATCACCCTACTCAAGTCAACGTATTCACCCTATACCAGTAAGTAACCCAACAGCCCCCCCATTAACCTTAAAAAAAAATTAAAAATAAAAAAAAAACTTTTAAAAAAAATAATAAAATGTTTTTTTTAATGACTTGGTTGGCCGCATAAAGACCTTTGGCGGGCCGCATGGTTTAGGGTGTGCGCTGTGAAGATATCCAGGCACCAGGCAGCTTTGAATCTCTCTCTCTCTGCCTGCTGATTTAGAGAGCTTTCTACAACCTCCAGTTTCTGATTGGATACATGATCAGGAGATCGCTGAGTACAAAGAGTACATCGGCAGCAAAGAACAATCTCATAATTATTAATCCTGTTTCAGTTTAAACCTTTCCCCCCCATTCCCGCCGTGTGTGTCTGTCTTGTGTGTGTATGGGTGGGTGGAGGATGGGACGTGGATTTGAGATTAGGCCGATTGTTAGACCATTGTTCTGTTATTACTTTTCATATATTCATCTTTTCCTCTTGTTATTAATAAATAGTTTGTTAATGTTTTTACTTATAAATCTGGAGTC